>NC_136805.1:40460728-40491068 GCF_951216825.1 Electrona antarctica
CCACTTGGAGAACCACTGTTCTACCCGACAGATTGCAGCGTATACACGTCTGCGATATTAAACCCCATTGACTTGGTTCACACTCACTTTCCAGCGTCGACGAGCACCTTAAAAAACAGCAGATCTACAAGTTCACAAAGTCGGACGTCGTCAGCTTGAAGATATATATATATAGATATATATATATAGGCTACTTCTGAGTACACAGCACCATTTAGCACGCAAAACGGGCTATATAAATCAAAGCCATACATGTCAACAGTATACCAAGTGGATGATGCGAGCTGGGTTCCTGCCAATGTGTAGAAGTGTTGCCTTTTTGTCTTTTGGGGTGGGGGGGGGGGGGGGGGGGGGGGACAGGAAGGAGGGTCCAGGTCAGTGGCGACAGACAGACAGAGAGAGAGAGAGAGAGGACGCCAGGACGCGTCACCTGACAGTGGAAACGGAACGGGGGGAGAGCATTCCTGTGGCGAGGAGATAAAGGGACGAGCGTCCATCCAGAACTATGTCCGTGTCAAGGCCTCATGGAGGAGCACCGGTCTGACTCAGGCCCTCTGTGGGCTGAAGTCCTGGCACCAGGAGGGGAGGAGGGAGGGAGGGAGGGAGGGAGGGAGGTTACCAGGGGGGGGCAAGCAGAACCTGCCAACAGATAATAAACCACTTTCAAGCACACTTCCGGCAAAAGCATCTCGACTCTGTGATAGCGGAACGGGATTTTCCCAGGAGGAGAGAGAGAGAGAGAGAGAGAGAGAGAGAGAGAGAGAGAGAGAGAGAGAGAGAGAGAGAGAGAGAGATAGCTAGGGAGAGAGAACCCACAACTCCCGCCCTCCCTTATACGCCCCCTTTTCCCCAACAATGACCTGCTTGTCCTTTTGTTGTGTGTGTGTGTGTGTGTGAGGGGGGGGCTCTGTTATACGCAGACCCCCCCTCCTCACTGCTCTCTCTCTCTCTCTCTCTCTCTCTCTCGCTCTCTCTCTCTCTCTCTCTGACTGATGTCGCTTTTCAAGTTTGTTTACCTCCACGGCCGCTTTATCACCAGCGAGATACAAAGGTTGGCAGCAGGGACGCCCAGGCGCAGCGTCAGGGTGGATGGTGGCGCCGTTTGGAGTCGACGCACAGACGGCGCTGAGCAGCGATCAAGCTGCAATAAGCCTCACCTTTTGATCATCAAACAAAACAAAAAACGGGACCATGCAGAACGCCTAGTAAGAAAGAAAGCCATGCCTGCCTGGCTGCCTGGCTGGTTGAAACAAGGTCTGCCCAAACGCAAAGCAAATTAACCTTTTACGTCAGTCGTGTTCCCAAACTTGTTCGTGTCAAATTGACACTAATTAGTGTCAATTTGACCCATAAGAGAAGAATTTTACATCTCTAGTAGTGATTCTCAACCCGTTTAATTTCAAGGACCCCCTCCAGTTTGACATGCATTGGTCTACGGACCCCCGTTTAACCCATTTTGACCTGAGGTCAGATTCTAAAAATGTCTTCTACATCCTGACAGTTTTCTGAAAAAGCTATGTTTCTATGTCAGTGGTTCTTCGATTTTTCAAAAATAGCAGACCTACAAGCTCGTAGCGCGCCACTCGGTGGCGCGCTATGAGCTTGTAGATCTGCTATTTTTCAATAGCTAAAGCATAACATAATGCTAACACCAAAAGGGGTTCCCGCCCAAAACATTTGTACACTCTCTGAGTTACAGACCCATAAGGGTCCATTTGGTTCCAGACTATCATTTAGCTGGGGGACCCCCTGGAACTCCCTCTCAAGGACCTCTAGGGGTCCCCGGACCCCACTTTGGGAACCACTGCATTACCTAATTGTTTACATATTAATGAACCGAATCCACACAGTGGCTAATAGTTCTGTCATAAAAAGGCACTGATATCGCATTGTGCAATCATTGTGCACGTTTAATCGGACGGATAAACAAAGGAGAGGACGGACTTTGGTCCGTGACGTAAAACAAAACACGGCGATAGACTACAATGATGGCTGGAAAATGGAAAATATGCGATCGTAAATCCATCAAAGCATAATTAAGTGACACACGAGAGACAAAGCCTCTATAGTTCAAACATAAGACCATACACTCCTCAACATTACAAGTCCTCTATGTGTTCATGTGCACTGCAGTAAATAATGTCATTGATGTTCGGCAATCTTTTTTTCCGCCTTAACCCATTTAGGCCTGACGTCAACATTTTAACAATGTCTTCTAAATTCTGACAGTTTTCTGAAATTGTATGTTTCTGTCAGTGGTGCTCAATATTTCATGTCAAGGATCTCAAAAATGATATGTAATTGGCCGCCGACCCCCATCTGAAAAATTCCAGGAACCCCTCAGAAGCAAAGATTTGAGTTAAAAACTTTCGCTCTGAAAGAATATATTAAAAGATTTGTGCCGCATTTTCACGATTTTTAAAAAATAGCAGACCTACAAGCTCGTAGCGTGCCACTTGGTGGCGCGCTATGAGCTTGTAGATCTGCTATTTTTCAATAGCTAAAGCATAACATAATGCTAACACCAAAAGGGGTTCCCCCCCCCAAAATGGGTTTTAATTAACGCCATACTTGATCGTACAACAACGTCACACAAAAGTATCAAAAGTAGCAGATCTACAAGATTGAAAAGCGGGACGACGCGACGCGTTTTCCATCTTGTAGATCTGCTACTTTTGATGCTTTTGAAGTTGAATCCTGAAAAGTAAAAGGTTTGGACGTACGAGGTTTCCACCCCGACGAGAGATAATAAGACGTCAATTTTTAAAGTGTCTAAATTGTTTGTTAATGTTGGTTTTCTCCCAGACAGAGGCACTTTTTAATGAATGTATAGGAATTATGTGCAGGATGCCATTCGTATACATAGACGTGAGGAGAGGGACTTTATTTAAAAAAAATGAACTTTTTGTTGTTGCCAGAGTGACCACCCTGCTCTGCTGCCCCGTTTGCCAACGCTGGCACCCGTGCCTATATACCCTCGCCCTGATGTCCAGTGTATGCTGCTGGTAAAGACGTCCGTTTTTTAAGTGTCTAATGTTTGGAGGACATACAGTACTGCAGCAGCAAGGGCTGCATAATGAAGACATTTCTGCTCGCCAATAAAGTGTCATAATCTGCACAGTCAAGGCCAGAGCGATAATTTAAAACCAACACTCACACATTTTCTTTACTGCATGTCTGGCGTTTTGGTTGGGCTCTCCTCCCCCCCTCTTGACCGTGTTCCAAGTTGAACCTACGCTTTTTGGAATGCCGAGTGTAAACGTGACCCCAATCTAATATACGGCAACTGTAAAAATCCCCGGTGTTCATTTTTATCTCCGAGAGTGTGTGTGAGAGTTGCCGGGGTCCAGTTGGTTCCAGTAGTTGTATGTATACACTCTCAGAGCAGTGTTGGCAGATTTTTTGCGAGAGAAATAAAGCGACCTGGTCTATGACAAACAAAGCCCATAAGAAGCGACTATTAATGGGGTCAAGAGCCTTCATCCGCTCTGCCCCCCACCTCTGGAACTCCCTCCCCCCTGACATCAGAAACATGGACTCTATCACCATATTCCAAACTCACCTCAAAACCCACCTGTTTAGGCAGGCATATGGCTGACCTCTGCTGCAAGCTGTGCCCTAGTTTTGTTTTGCTTTTAACTGTGTTTTGTATCAACTGTTTTTAACCTGTACGGCGACCTTGAGTGCCCTGAAAGGCGCCTTATAAATAAAATGTATTATTATTATTATTATTATTAATAGGCCACATGAGCACTCTAAACCCATATGCATCGAGCATTTGAAAATAGCGGATCTACAAGGTCTTGTAGATCGGTTATTTTCCTACAACAACTTGAAAAGTGAAACATTTTAAATATTTCCGGTACAAATGGCACAAACATATTTTCAGACGGGAGTCTGCAGAAAAATTCAATCAATAAAACGTACATAATATACGTTGACTGTGCAATGAATTGAATATATAGGAGGATAGGACCACAATGGAAATCATCGCATTATCGTAACCACTGTACCATTTGCAAACCGTTTATTATTCAACCAATCAAGCAAGCCAATATGTAACAAGCAACTTTACAGAACCAAGCCAACAATAAGACCATCAACACAGTCGCTTATAATTAGCAGACATGGCAACAACACTGTCTCAGAGGCGAACTATAGCTTTATGCCCCTGGGTGGGAGGAGCTGAGAATCACTGCTAGAGCCGTAACGATCTTCTCTCATGGGGGTCCCTGGCATATCTTTTCAAATGGGGGCTAATTAGTGTCAATTTGAGGGTCCGTGACATGAAACAGTTTGGGAACTACTGGTTTATGCGTCTCCGAGAAGCCAAAAACACTCTTGACTCGACTAAAACCCGCCTCTCAGTGGTGAGTTGCTGTGACAGCGTCGTCGTCCCAACTGCCCGGGCCTTTTTACTTTGACAAGCACGCTCAGCAGAGCAGCGAGAGCTCAGGACACGACAGCAGCTGCAAACCACAGCCCAGTAATTACATTATATCAAAGAAGACCCTTCGTAGTCAATAGAGAGAAGGGCCATGAGGGACCTGGAAACGGGAGTGACGGCACACAAACCACACAATGACAGAATGACACGGAAACTGCAGCCAATAAAGAGTTCTGCTAGTAAATACAAATGCTTCCCCCCCCCCGCCCCCCCCCTGTCCCGTCCCCTCTACATCTCGTGTTTTGAAGTTTACTTAGAGACCACTAAGTGAGTCACTCAAACTCACAGTAACAAAAAAAAAAGTTGAAGTGTAAATGAATAAAAAATTGTTACGAAGTAAAAAAATGATTGTCGATCGCTCGACACATGAAAAAAAAGGTAAACTAGTCCTGAAAAAGTTGCAATGCGAAAATGGAAGCCATCGTTCTAACGATAATACAAATCTAAACATTTTTGGAAAAAAAATAAATAATAATCTTGTTTAAAAATAAAAAATGTGTCTAACGATGATGTCACTGGTGGACGGGTTTCTGAACTGCCCACAGCCCTCCTATATGAGACACAGACAGACAGACAGACTGAGACACAGAATTGTGCCATTTTATCATGATTCTTAGAGAGGACCTATTATATGAAGATAGGTTGAAAAGTGGTCCTTTAAGAACACATACAGAAGTTAGATAATAGGTTTCTGTCAGCAGCATGAATGCTGGACGAACCACAGGTAAAGTATTTCTTCTTACTTTCTGCTTTTCTTCTCGAAAAATGGATGTGTAGTGGTTTGGAAAGTAAAGTGTGCTGAGTGGATAATTGGAACCAGTCATTGGACGCTGCCAGACATGCCTGTCTGCCTGTCTGTCTGTCTGTCTGTCTGTCTGGCTGTCTGCCTGGCCTGCAGCACTGCCTCTGCACTGGGCAAAACAGGTGCCAATATAAAGTCCAGGAGAGAAATGGAACCACCTCGCCATTTCTGTTTCATATATAGTCACACACACAGCATAGGGTCTTCTAGCCCCCCACAGGCCCTGCTGTATACGTGTAACCCAGTGGTCCTCCATCTGTGGGGTTTTTTTTTGGGGGGGGGGAGTTGATCTACGAGCACACAGCGCCTCGCGCTAGCTTGCAGATCGGCTATTTTCACAATATTGATCTGTGGAGCCGACCGAGTCAAACTAAACGTAATGCCTCACCTCAACTCAAATATGATTATCTTGGGGCCAAACCCAGTTCAAATAAAATGTCTTGTTTTGTCTGAGGTTCAAACATGATTGTTTTTGGGGTGGACCCCAGTTTAAATGTGATTATTCTGGGGGGTCGCTTCCTGAAACAGGTTCAGAACCACCGGTGTAACCAACTGCTGAGACCCCTGCAGTAAAAGCTACCAAAATAGCCGAACGACAGCTTTGTAGATTCGGATATTTTTGGCAAAGGGACACCATTTGCACGATGCCATATAAGTCAGACATAACATAGCTCTCTCTCTCTCTCTCTGTTTCTGTCCATCTTTCTCTCCACACACTCTCCTCGGATCAACGCATGACCTCACCGCTGAAATGTCTACCGCTCGTACAGATACACACAAAGAAAAGCGACCCTCTTGGGCCAAAGCCTAGCTATGAATCACGTTCGTCTTGCTGGCAGCGAATAAAAAGAAAAAGCCCAGTCAAAAAGTGTAACAGAGTATAGAGAGGACAATAGGTCTTGTTATAAGCACCATTATCTCGTCGTTTCATTTCTCTCTCTCACACTTTGACCCATACAGATGCAGATCCATATGGTACGGTATACGGGGTCCATTTGGTTCCATTCGTACACTCTCCAGAGTTGTGGTGCGGTCCATGACATGTTGATGTATAGCACAGTGTATAGTCCACATGCCAGCTCTGACAGTGTGATAAAAACAAAACCCGGTTCCTGGAATCCGTTCCAAATGTGATATGGAACCGATTCCTGTTTCCGCACAATGTTGGATCCGGTTCCTCCCGGTTCCAGATCACAATCCTAACCAGTCCAGGTCCAGGTGCAAGCTGTAGGTTAGTTAGTTAGTTATTAGTCAGCAACTAACTATAACTAATATACTGTATAGAGACTAGGGAGGGGGTAAGATGAGGCAGTTTAGAGAAATTAAGAAACATGGGAGAGAGATGGGTTGTTTCACCACACACACACACACACACACACACACACACACACACACACACACACACACACACACACACACACACACACACACACACACACACACACACACACACACACACACACACACACACACACAATACCTCTATAAATGACCCCCTTAACCATAATAATAAGATCTTATAATATTCTCCCCCCCTCTCACCGAACAATCATTTCAATGCCTTTTAAACGCCGGTCCCTTGGTGGACAGATAGCTATACAGCAGGGGTGGGCAACTGGCGGCCCGGGGGCCACATGCGGCCCCCAACTTCACTTAATGCGGCCCTCAGGTTAATGTCAGAATTCTGATATAATATTGGTTTCAGCTGATTACAATTCCACAACATGCAAACATGACACGCTTTAATTACTTCAGTCTAAATTAGTAGCTCAATGCTTCAACACAAGTATAATTAAAGGCATTTGAATTGAAAATATTAATTTCAGGATTCTGATTAAAAAAAATAGCAAAAATTCAAGATTTCAATTCGAATATAGCAAAAATAGCCGATCTACAAGCTCAAAACGCGTCGCGCTTGTAGATCGGCTATTTTTGCGACGACCGTAATATATGGCCCTAGGGAGTGAGTGTTGAAATATAGTGGCCCTCTCCATTGTCAAAGTCGCCCACCGCTGCTATACAGTATAGGCCAGTGTAATCTCTCCCCTCCTGCCATGTAACAGAGTCTCTGTCTGGGAGAGAGAGAGAGAGAGAGAGAGGGGTGCATTCCAGCGGGCTCTCCCAAGCCGGCTCCAGTATCTGAGAGGAGAGGAGAGGAGAGGAGAGGAGAGGAGAGGAGAGGAGAGGAGAGGAGAGGAGAGGAGAGGAGAGGAGAGGAGAGGAGAGGAGAGGAGGGGAGAGGAGAGGAGAGGAGAGGAGAGGAGAGCCTACTGGGAAGGACTTTGGAAGATAAACAACCAGAATGAATGAAGCAACGATTAACAATCTCTACGCTATATACCCTGGACTGTCCGTCCGCCCATCCTCCTTCCAGCTCTGGAGCGAAACGAAGAATCAAGACCTATAAGTTCCATTCTACAAATGTCCTCGAAATCATGACAGTTTTCTGAGAAACCTATATGTTTCTGTGTCAGTGCTTCTCAAACTAGTTCATGTCAAGGACCCCCAGGAATTATTATATGTAATTATTAGTCGCCAACCCCCATTTGAAAATATGTTGTTCCAGGGGATCCCCCATGCAGAAGCAAATATTTGAGTTTAAAACGTTCGCTGTGAAAGAATATATATTCAAAGACGTGCACCACATTTTCACGATTTTTCAAAAATAAAATAGGAGATCTACAAGCTCGTAAGCGCGGCACTCGGGCACACTTTACTGCTTACTTCGATGGAAATAAGCGAATTAGCACAAAAACCCAACCCCCATTGAGGGCTTATATGGTAGGGGAAATAGCCAATAATGCATAATTTTGCACAAAATAACACCTGGACCTCTTTGGTGGGGACGTAACAACTACAAATAAAGGTAAGAAAGCCTTCTAGTATGGAATTCTGCTTTAACACACTCTACCGTCCAGATTGTATAAGTTATATTGTATTAACATGCTCTACAGTGCAGATTGTTAATTGTTTAATTGTATTAACATACTCTACCATACAAGTTATATTGCACACACAAATTGTATTACGATTAACATATACTCTACAGATTGCATCTTATATTGTATTAACCCATTCTGGGCGGGAACCCCTTTTGGTGTTTTAAACATTAGGTTATAATTTAGCTATTGAAAAATAGCAGACCTACAAGCTCATAGCGCTACGAGCTTGTAGGTCTGCTATTTTTGGAAAATCGTGAAAATGTGGCACAAATCTTTCTTTCAGAGCCAACGTTTTTAACTCAAATCTTTGCTTCTGGGGGGTTCCTGAAATAACATATTTTCAGATGGGTGTCGGTGGCCAATTACATATCATTTTTGGGGTCCTTGACATGAAATATTGAGCACCACTGATACAGAAACATGAGGTATTTCAGAAAACTGTCAGGATTTAGAAGATGTTTTTTTTAATTTCGACGTCGGGCCTAAATGGGTTAACACACTCTACTGCGGTATACCACACATATTGTATAAGTTACATTGTACTAACATACCCCTACCGTAAAGATTGTATTCATCAGGAAAAATGTTAAACAGTGCCACTTTAACGATACTTTTTTAGGTTCTTGCAGGTCCTTTCCCTCCACTGTGGGGAGTGCTTACACCAGCTGTCCCAGTGCAACACACCGCATTCCTGTCTCTCTCTCTCTCTCTCTCTGCTCGCTGTTTTCCACTGACTGAACCCAACCAACGTATGCTCTGGACACGGACTTTCATTCCTCAAACCCGTCCCAACAAACAAACAAAAAGAGTTTTCTTTCCCCCCCCCCCCCCCCTCTTTCTTTTGGCGTGCAACATAACCCATTTTGACCTGAGATCACATTCTAAAAATGTGTTTGAAAATGACGATTCGATTTTTCAAAAATAGCAGACCTACAAGCTCGTAGCGCGCCACTCGGTGGCGCGCTATGAGCTTGTAGATCTGATATTTTTCAATAGCTAAAGCATAACATAATGCTAACACCAAAAGGGGTTCCCGCCCAAAATGGGAAAAACACCAATGTTTTGATATAACGCTGCAGTCACAAGAACACATCTGACAGAAATCATTTGGAAAATTGCTCAACAATAAGAGCAGAAAATAGGTCCCGTTATATCGCCAACGGTAACTGAAATGCACTCATCATCATACTCTCTGCACTGGTAAAATACCCGAGTGTTCATTTTAGAGTCTCCTTTGGGCCAAGTTGGATCAATTTGAAGCCCTCGGCCTTGAATTAACGCTCAGTATCTTGCTGTGTGGCATTATTCTGGCTCCTGTGTGTGTGTGTGTGTGTGTGTGTGTGCGTGCGTGTGTCTGTGTCTGTGTGTGTGCGTGCGTGCGTGCTGCACACTCCTGTTGCAATTTTGGAGGCTACAGCTTTTCAGAATTAACAGAGGTACTATACTCGCCATAAAAAAGTCAAACTGAATCGTAACGCTCCAGATAAAAATGGAATTCTCTGCCAGAAAAAGAAGACGAGGAAGAAGAAAACCTGTGAGTCATGAGTTTTTCTCTCCACGGCTCACAAAAAAACGGTGACCGACAAACGGGGCCACATACGCCAAAGTGGAAGATAAAGCTAAATAATCCCCCCCCCCCCCCCCCCATAAGACTGGAATGGAATTAGTTGACCACTGCAGGTTTTCGGATAAACACTATTATAGTCAAGTCCTATATAAACTCCCGACAGACCTCGAGTAAATCCGACGCTGGTCAGGCTATAGTATCAAAGCAAAGAAGCTCAACACGGGTGGAGACTCTGCTAGTTGAAACCTCTGAATAAGCAGTAGCAGTGTCTTTATTTCCAACGCTGCCAGCAAGGCTCCTGCCTTTCTTTCTTTCCTTCTTTCTTTCTTTCTCTCTCATTTGGTTTTCCTTTCATTTTGCTCTAGTTTTTTTCCCGCATGGGCCCCCCTCTTCCCTTCCCTTCCCGTCCCCTCTTCCACACGGGCCTTGCATATTTAAACGGTCCTATAGGGCTCTCTAATTCTTCTTCTGAGACACTGCACCAAATCCCCTTCATTCATTCATTCGTTCATTCATTCGGGCGGACGGGGCCGACACGCACTCCGAGAGGAGTGTCGTTTAAATCGACTTGTCAGACTGAGATGAGCTATTAGTTCTGCTGTGACCAAGGGAACTTTATAACAACAACAATGTATGGTGGACTCCACAACTATTATAGGCTATCAATAAAAAGGAGTATAGTTAGCCCCCCCAAAAAACGACTTATTTTCTATCAATTGCACAGTCCAGGAAGCCTCGACTTCATTCATTATCATCATTTTTTTTGTCACATCCCTGGGGCAAATAATCATGAAGTTATTGATGTAGGAAATTATGTGACACATAAGACAAAGACAATCTCAGTGAATTCAGTGCTTCATGGGGTGTGGAATTGATAAAGAAAATAAGTCTTTTTTTTGTATTCCCCTTCATGATCGATAAGGCTGCAAAGTGTTATCTCAACACGGATTTAATCCCCAGAGCTATTAGCTGGTAGTAGTCTAATTGGAAACATGAAATAGGCCAACCCAAGTTATAACCAATGCATTAATCATAGTGCCGTTTATCTACGATAAATAACAAGCAGCCAAAACAAGGGCTTAACTTATTAGGAAGTGTTTGTACAAGTGCTCAGGACTTATTGTAGGCGGCGTGTTTGTACAAGAAGCGCTCAGCGCTTTGACGACGTGAAGAAGAAGACACATCATCCCGTCCGGTCGTGGAAAGTAACCAACTACTGTACTGTTGAGTACAATTTGGAAGTAATTTGTACTTTACTTGAGTATTATTTCCAATAGGCCCATTACATCTCGGATCCAAATATTGTACTTTTACTACACTTATTTGAAAACTATAGTTACTTTGTAGATTTAGATTATTAGGGCTATTATACAGAACATGCAATAACCACTTCAACCCATATGCACTGTGAGCTTGTAGACATGCTATTTTCAACGATCTTTATGCATTTGAAATCGAGTGAAATGGGGACATTCTGGGACTCTCTCTCTCTCTCTCTCAGACGAGGACTCTCTCTCTCTCTCTCTCTCTCTCTCTCTCTCTCTCTCTCTCTCTCTCTCAGACGAGGACAATGAGTACATTTACTTTTAGGTACTTTAAGTACATTTTGATGCAGATACGTTTGCACTTTTAGACTACTCAGGTAGCCTACATTTTGAATTTTTGTGTGTGTGTGTGTGTGTGTGTGTGTGTGTGTGTGTGTGTGTGTGTGTGTGTGTGTGTGTGTGTGTGTGTGTGCGTGTGTATGCGAGTGTGTGTGTTGATTGTAAAAGAGGATACAGTAGCCATTATAGGCCATTAGTCCCTCAAGTCATCACATTAGCATTGCTTTGATGATGTAAATGAGCAGGCTGATGGTAATTGACCTGATTGACCTGACCCTCTTAAGATGTTAAAGACTTGTTTTGTTCTTGGCTATTGTTGATCCTTATAAGAATGGAGGCTCTTCTCATAGTCCATTTTTATAGACCACTGTGACAAACAGAAGGCAAATCTCTCTCTCCAACAGTTTACTATTATTTCTCCTCCTCTGGGAAATGGAAGGAAACAACAACAAAGAAAGCACCATGGGTGTTTATTGTTGTTGGATCATTACTATTGTTAGCGGTTTCTCTCTCTAATCTGCATGATTAGGACAAACATTTTAGAGAGGTCTAAGCAGCTGCTTCTCTTATAGGTTGGTTTACCCCAATTTAGATCTGAGGACGAGTCTACAAATGCCTTCTAAATGAGGAAGTTTTCTGAAAAACCTGCATTGTTTCTATGTCAGTGGTTCTTCCAGGTTTTTCATGTCAAGCACCCCACAAATTATATGAGTTTGGCTGCCGACCCCCATCTGAAAATATTTTGAGTTAGGGGTTAGATTTGAGTTAAAAACGTTCGATCTGATATAACATATATTCAAAGATTTGCGCCACATTTTCACGATTTCTAAAAAAAATAGCAGATCTACGAGCTCGTAGCGCGGCACCGAGTGCTTGTAGATCTGCTATTTTTCAAAAGTATAACATAATCCTTAAAAAACACCAAAAGGGGATCCCGCCCAGAGATTGGATTAAAGTTTAACCAGTAGCCCTGGAGACCCCTGGGGTTGAACAAATAATGCTGAAAACGTTAGCTTTTATTCATAAACTATATATATATGGTCTCCCTCGAGACAAATAGGACCTTAGATAAATCTAAATGTTAGCTGCATGCTGAACCTTAATCCACGTCAGTGAACGCTGTATAGTAAAGGCTACTCTAACAGCGGAATGGTATGGCCTGTATAGCCAACATGAGATCATCTGATCATGTACTATTGTACTTGATAAAAAAATTATATATTTTTTTAGAAAATCATGATCTGCGATTAGATCATGATCTAATGTAGGACAATACAGACGAAAAACAGTCTAAGTCCAAATCATTCTGACCCCTCCACGAAAAGGCCTCGTTGTCCTGAACCCTTATCTATCATTTATACATTATGGATCAATAGTGTGGACTTAGACTGTTATTCGTCTGTGGCATTCAATTATGTAAATGAACACCAACTAGAATGTGATGTGATTAAACATCACTGTTTTAATAGGCTTAGTATTAAAAAAAAAATATATATATATATATAGCCTATATAAATGCAACGCATTAACTTGCAGTGTTGCACATTGCCCAATAGAGACCAGTGCATGTCGCTGAAAGCCTGCCTGCCTGCCTTAGAGCCTGTCTGTCTGCACTCTAGTCTACAGCCTGTCTGTCTGCACTCTATACAGCCTGTCTGTCTGCACTCTACAGTGGTTTCTGTGAATGATTCAGCCTGTCTCTCTGCACTCTATTTAGCCCCATAGGCACAACACACGCCACGGACAAACTTGAAAGACAAAAAAACCCCAGTGCAAATAAGCCCATATATGAGACACACACACACACACACACACACACACACACACACACACAGCGCTGGTTATAACGTATAGGCCTATAAGCTTAAAGCATTAGCCTAAGTGAGCGTAATTTTCTGAACAGACTCAACTATCCGAAAAGCAGTTGAAATGTTTTGCAGACAATCAGTGAATTAAACTGGGGACTCCGCGGGAGAGATCATTTAAATAATTCAATAGTGGGTCAAATATTAAGCATGGCCCCGTTAACAAAAAATAAATCCCTATACATCAAAGGACGCATGGTTTATGTTTACGGGCCAGTTTATTTTATTGCTGATAATTTGTCAACTTTACACGCTAACTAAGCAGAAACGTGGAGATTCGGGTCCAAGCTTTTTTTTAATGAAGTCCGCATGCTGTGCAAATTGAAGGGAGTTTACAATAATGCATTATGACTAGGCTACCACACCACAGCATCACAGCCAAAAGTTAATCCAATGATTTGTGGAGGCTTTTCTTGAAAGTACGGAGTGATATAGGAGTTAATTTGATGCCAAATTAGCCTGTGAAGTACAAATTAAACCGAGTGGAATAAATCAACAAATAAATACATAATTGAAACTTGGTGAGTGGAGTATAGAATCAATGCCAACGAATCCATTTGTTCCACACACAAAAAAACTGCCTCTTTCTTTCCGCCAGCACGCTTCTTTGACACTGACATTTCACAACTTGCACTGAAACATTAGAGGCTACAAAAAAAAAGAATAATAAAAAAAGAATATAACTCGTATACGGCGGTACGGGTCCAAATGGACCCGTATACGGCGGTACGGGTCCAATTTAAGGGATTTGACACTGACATTTCACAAGTTTCACAAGAGTCTGACACATTAGGCTATACAGACAAAAAATACTACAATTAATGCAACTCTGAAAGTGCAGCCTACAAAATGTAACCAAATGGACCAGACACATTAGGCTACAGACAAAAAAAAGAATACAATGCAACTCCGAAAGTGTACAAAATGTAACCAAATGGACCCCTACGGGTCGAACTTTGTACACTCAAGTAAAAAAACTGTCCTTTTTCTTCCCTACACATTGTAAGGGCACTGAAAACGTAATGTCACAACTTGAACTGAAACATCAGAGGCTACAGCCAAAAAAATACAATGTAACAGTCAGTCTGGACCCGTATACGGGTCCATTTGGTTCAGTCAAACGAACAGCTCAATATGTGTTAATTAATTAAAACATCTAATTGTCTTTACCTGTACCACTCCAGTCCATTCTCGTAGTTCCTGTCGAAGAAGTGCGGCTCCGCGCCCACGGCCCTGATGTCCGGGTGAACCCGGAGGAACTCGAGCAGCGCCCGGGTGCCTCCCTTCTTCACCCCGATGATGATGGCCTGGGGCAGCTTCTTGCTGCCGGAGCCGTTGGAGAAGCTCGACATGGAGCCGCTGGGCTCCGGCGGGGGTCCCCGGATCCCCCTGACCTCGTCCCCCCACGAGGAGTCCTCGTCGTCCGCGGCCGCGCCGGGGAGGACGTCGTTGTCCAACAAGTCTCTTGTCGCGGTCCGATGCTGCAGCACGGGCGGCGAAGGCTCGTCGTAATCTCCCTCGATATCCACCCACGACGATATCTGTTCATGCGGCTTGTTGGCGGCTTGCAGCCGCGACATCAGGTCCACTCCACGGTCTCCTCCTCCGCGGCTGTTCTCGGTCCTCTTACCCGCTCCTAGCGTCTCCTTGCCCCGGTAAGAGGACGACGCGTCCACGCCGCCGCCGGTCCCGGTGGTGGTGATCCCCGCCTGCACGGGCACCGTGGAGCAGTATCCCACGCACGAATACAGCATGTAAGCCCACAGCAGGAACATGACGCCGAGCGCCAAGAGTTTCCTCTTCGCCGCCGCGGAGGAGCAGGAGGAGGAAGAGGACGACGCGGCGGAGCCTCCGCCGTGTCCGTGGGAGGCGCAGGGGACGCAGTAGCAGCACGCGTGCAGGTTGGGGACGTGACACGCCACCAGGCTATATTCCATAAGAAGCCTCGGTGGTGGTGGTGTTCTGATCGTTGAGGAGTAGCAGGTCGACGCGCACCACCGTGTCCCACCGACGCATATTTAACGTGCAACCCACTCAGCCAAGCAGCCGAACCTCACTCTACTCCAAAACCACTCCACTGCACTTTTGATTTGATTTTTTTCTCCACTTGAATTTTTCCCCCCTCTCTCTTTGAATATTTATTTTAAATTCTTCAGACACCTCGACGGATAGCGACAACAACGCGCCAAATTACGCACATTACGCACTATATGTCGATTTCCAACAAAACAAAAAAAATGACAAAAATAAATATATAGAATGCAAAAAAACAACGCAACAAAATCCCACCAGATTAAAACCTCCACTGATTATTATAGAACGTGCTCGTTTGGTTGGTATAAATAATAGTAATCCAGGGCTGAGCAGCAGCAGTCAGTGCATGGGTTCTGCCGCACCACAGAGACAGACATCGGGGGGTGATGTTGAATAACGGCTACCCCGGACAGAAGCGCTCTCCTCTCGGCTTCTCTCCACCAGCATCTCACACTAGCCTCTCCAACGCGCCGCGCCGACTCCTTTATACCGAGGAGGCGGGGCGTGCGGCGCGTTGACTTTGACTGACGGGGAGCGTCGGCCAATGGCGGCGCCGTGCCGATAAATAAGGGGGTTCTTTTGTTTATGTAAAAAAAAAAAAAAAAAAAGGGGGGACCAATGGGAGGAGAGAGTGGGAGGTGCCGACCGTGGGAGCCTCCGTTTGTTGAGATTAGACGCGCTTGCTTCTCCTCTCTCTCTGTGTGTGTGTGTGTGTGTGTGTGTGTGTGTGTGTGTGTGTGTGTGTGTGTGTGTGTGTGTGTGTGTGTGTGTGTGTGTGTGTGTGTGTGTGCGTGTGTTTGTGTGTGTGTGCGCGCGCGCGCGTGCGTGTGCGCATGCACTTGAAATCCACAGTGTTCATTTGAACTCCGGGTTGTACAAAATAATGCAACCGAAAGGACCCGTATAGCCTATATTTGGTTGAATTTAGCCTGCTGTGTAGTAGAAGGAAAACTCAGCATGTATTTCACGTGTAAGGAGTCAAGGACGCCAGACACTGCTGACTGCAATGAGCTGAAATAATGGATGATTGTTGAAAAGTATTTTGTGGGGGAAAAACAACGTTTATTTTAAGTTGTGGAGGTCAAATCAATGTGTTTTGTCTTTTGGGATAGATCGATTTTCCGCAAATGTGTAGAGATGCGTTCTGTAAGTATAAGGTTTATTATTTCGCTATTCCATTATTGGTCATGGCCGAATAAACTGTTCTGTTTTTCACGGACAGTATATTGAGTAGGCCTATAGCCTACATCAAACCAAGTCAGAATCCACAATCCACATCATGTGGGATGGACGATTTTATTAAATCTACACAGCAAGTGTATATTGTGTTCTCAAACTTTACAGGCCACGATTTGAACTGGGGACCCCCTGACCCTGACAAGTACATATGGACTTTCACTTGTTGTATAATAGACCGGACTATATACACAAACTTTATATCGTTTCCACTTTCCACAGATATTGTGAAAATAGCCGAACTACAAGCTCACAACAGTGCGAGAGGCAAAACGTTTGCTTCTTTCTTTAAATTATATGACACAAATTTGGTCAATTTATATAGCATTTTAAAAAAATGGTCTTAAATAATTAAAATTGTAACCCCTCCCACACGCAGTTTGGAAACCACTGCTCTATTAAGGGAAAACGACGCACATGATGTCCTATAAGGACAAAAATCGATCCAAAGGTCAAGTTTGATTTGCACCGGGTCCGGGCCTATAGCTGATGTTTGGGTAAAAGGTCACGTGTTGTCAGGGAACATTATTAATATATAGAGAGAGAAAAGCGTCAACGTTAATAAATATGTAATGACAGCAACCAGTGGCTCTATATTGATCTAATGGGCCAGTCATCATAGGGACATGATTATTTACGCAGACAATGTGCAGGTTGTGGAAAGAATGGCGACACATGGACCTATAGGCAATAGGTATAGGATAATAATGATAATAATAATAATTATTATATTTATTATTATAATTATAATTAAAATAATGAGCGAGCAAGTGAGCAGCTATACTATATATAGTATGATAAGATCAAATAGGACAAAAAGTTCAAATGTACGGAGAGAAGAGTTTTCTGCCCGACATCAACCATGATATGCGTGACAATAAACACCTATAAGTAGGAACATTATTATATTGATATAACTTTAGTCTTGTATATTATATAAATATATAAATATATAAATATATAAATATATAAATATATAAATATATAAATATATATATATAAATATATAAATACATGTCCTGTAAAGGCCTAATGCATAAATATGAAGTGATTAAAAAGTAATACAATGTAAATAAATAACAAATCAAGTGCTTTATAGGTTTTTCTTTTTTTACACAATCCCTTCTTCACGTTTGGCTCAAACTCAACTGCATAACACGGTTGCTATAACGAAAATGTGCAGCGCTTTTCGTTAACGTTGAAAATGTCATGATGCAGCTATTCATTCATTCAACATGTTCAACATGCGGGTCAAATAATTTGCTCTGCCTGTGTATATATATATATATATATATATATATATATATATATATATATATATATATATATATAATATATATATATATAATGAATGGTTATGAAAAGAATATGCCTATTTATATGCTTATTCCTTATAGGCTAAAAGCTCATTCGGTGAAAAAACTAAAAAGAATACTTTTTCAGTGGAAGAAAGAGGGGGAAAAAAAACAACGATATTTGAGATGACTTTCAGAGTCTAGTGTAACAAATTGAAGAAGTCTTAAATTCATGCAGGGCAGCTTCTTCTACGACGCTGAAACGCAGTATATACAGATTATATATATACAGTAAACAGTAGTGTGCTAAATCTTATTCCCTCTCGGAAGAAGAAACGCGATAACTCAAAACAGAACGGTAATTTAAAACTGGGGCCTGGACCTCATGTGGTTCCGCGTAGAAGGCCTGTCTGTTATTCCGTTTTTGTTTTAAATTACAAAACGAACTAACAACGCAGTATAGGCTAATATTAACAGAGCCCTGCAGTGCTACAATTCAGCTTCTCAAACTCTCTTCAAAAGTTTAGTTTTTGTAATGAAAAGATGTATGTTATTGTAGAGAAGTGGTCCTTAATATATATATATATATATATATATATATATATATATATATATATTGTGTGTCATAATTGTCCCACTCCGCACAATTGGTCAATCAAATGATGCGCCTGCATGGTGTGCGCGTGAAAAATAATCAATAAATACACGAATCATTAAAAAAAGTTTTTTACTGACAGATCACTTTCACCTTCTAATGTTAAGATTAAGAGTAAGACATTAGCCTACTCATATAGTCATATATAGGCATGATTTATAAAATGGGCCTCTATACGAAAGTAGCCTAAGCAAATAATTAAATGCCATAATATGGAAGCTCATGCTTCACAAAATTGCTCAGGTTTTCATCACAATAGATTACATGGACGGATCGGAATTCATAACGTTGCTGAAAACGGGTCCATTTCGCTTTGTTAATATATAGTTTGAAAGTCGGTCGAGCCAAAGGTCAATGTCCAGATTTCACGGCAGACATGTATAGTGTATCCATTATCCAACTCCAACAACAACACGGGGTTGTATAATGCAAGCAAACCATTTTTTTCTCTCCTAAACAGTATAGGCCTCTCATGCACATTTTAAAGTAAAATGATACATATATATACAATGTAGAAACACTGTGTTGCAAGTATAAGTCCTGCAGCATATATATTCAAATGTTTCACTTCAGTATAAAAGGTACAAAAGTATATCAAAATGCAACTAATGTAGGCCTACCAAAAGTGAAAGTAGGCCATCATACTGAATGTCCTATTTAATGTGTTTAAAAAAATATATATATATATATATATATATATATACATACAACTAAGTAACTAAAGTTTCCAAATCAAATAATTGTAGTTGAGCTAGTGAGTATACACTATTTTCTGAGTAAAAGTGAGAATATTGAACATTTGAAATACTCTAGTAAAGTAAAAAACAAACAAAAAAAACTCAAAAGTTGCACGTAAACCACTTGAGTAGGACGATTTAACCTTTATTTAACCAGTAAAAAAACACATCGAGACTGCGTCTCTTTTACAAGTGGGAACTGCAGGCCAAGTGGCAATACTTTCCTTTCCTCCACTTGCATGGGTTGCTTATAGGCCTGTACTGCAAGCGAGCCCAGCTTTTAAAACACGTTTCCAACCGTATAAAGTTTACTTTCCAAGTGTGTCATACAATAATGTGACACCTCACCACAGATGTGGGGTCACTCAGCCACACAGTAAAAGTCTGGGTTTCCGAGGCTAGTCACACAAAGCAGTGGACATGATGAGAGCAGTGCTGTCTTTGGCAGCAATTTTGGATTTTAGTCTTTTGAATATAGTTTTCCTTTAGTTTTAGTCACATTTTAGTCACCAGGAAGGTCTTAGTGTTTAGTTAGTCGTCCAAATATCATAGGATTTTAGTCGACTAAATCTACGGCTGATTTCGTCGACTAAAATGTATTGTGGCGGGCCTTGATGCCGTCGTAATGACTGATTTTACACTTGCTGAAAATAGCCGATCTACAAGCTCGCAGCGCAACGCGTTGTAGATCTGCAATTTTCAGCATGCAACCAAGTACAATTTACAATTTAGGCATTTAGCAGACGCTCTTAATCCAGAGCGACTTACATTAAGCAATAACAAAAAGCATGGCATACATCACATATATAAAAAGTTGTTATCGTGAATCATGCGTAAACTAAGAACGTAACAGTGGAGTATCTATGTAAACTATACATACTATACTATATAATATATTATACATGTGTACTATAAAGTGCTATGACTACATAAAGTGCAATTCTAGAGCTGTCTACGTAACAAGCTATAAGTCTGTTTAAAATACTATCTAAGTCTACATAATGTGCTATCTAAGGGGCTAGGCTAGGGCAAGTGCTACGGGCCATGGTGGAGTCTGAAGAGGTGGGTTTTCAGACTATGGCGGAAGATTGGGAGTGAGGCTGCAGTTCTGACTGCGATGGGAAGTGCATTCCATAGTTTTGGAGCCAGAAGGGAGAAGAGTTTGGGACGTGTGGAGCGTTGTCCCGGCGTTTTTAGTGTAACATGACTTATACTGGACTTACAGTTGGGTGCCACCGATATTGTCCCTTATCATTTGACCCATTTAGGCCTGACCTCAAAATTTTAAAAAAATCCTTCTAAATCCTCCAGTTTTCTGAAATAAATATTTTCACGATTTTTCAAAAATAGCAGACCTACAAGCTCGTAGCGCGCCACTCGGTGGCGTGCTACGAGCTTGTAGATCTGCTATTTTTCAATAGCTAAATTATAACATAATGTTTAAAACACCAAAAGGGGTTTTGCGCAGATCACGCAAACCTCAGCAAAAAGAAAAGGACAATATCGATGGCCTCCAACTGTATACTGGATCTCTTGTCCACTATAGTCCCTAACATTTTAGTCTAGTTTTTATTTATTGATGAAATTGTGAATATATCTAGTCTTAGTTTTAGTCATCATAGCTTAGTTTTCATTTAGGTTTCGTCAGTGAAAAAAGGTAGTCGACGCCGGACATTTTTCGCCTTAGTTTTAGTCGACAAAATCAATGCCAGCACGATGTGTCCTCTCCAAAACGGACCACTGGTTGGGGACTCTCTCTCAGCATGTTTACAGACATTATGCCATAGTTCATGTTTTTATACTTTGTTGACTCTGGCAGAGAAACCCAATTCTCAGTGCGAATAAAAAGCAGTGATTTAATATCTGATGTCATATTAGTGAGCAATGGAAAGAAGAGAACAAGTCATATTTCTTGCGACGAGGGCCGAAATGAATGGAATATTAGTTAACCCGTTTAGGCTTGACGTCGACATTTAAAAAATGTCTTCAAAATCCTGACAGTTTTCTGAGAAACCTTATGTTTCTGTATCAGTGGTGCTCAATATTTCATGTCAAGGACCTGAAAAACTATATGTAATATGCCTCCGCCCCCCTATCTGAAAATATGTTTGTTCCAGGGACCTGTCCCCAGAAGATTTGAGTTAAAATGTTCACTCTGTAATATTATATTCAAAGATTAGAGGCACATTTTCACGATTTTTCAAAAATAGCAGATCTACAAGTTCTTGTAGATCTGCTATTTTTCAATAGCTAAAGTAACATTATGTTTAAAACACCAAAAGGGGTTCCCGTTCTGAATGGGTTAAGATAAAAAAAAGAAAAAAGACATGTGAAATATTGTTTGTTGGTGAATAACGTGCGACATCCTGCTTTATAAATCATTTCCACTTGGTAAGAGGACGAGTCATTTGTTATTAGATTTATCATTTCAATATGCCGTTGCGATTAAACTCCCCCAACATTAGCAGTTGCAGGGGAAAAAACCCAATAAATCACAATAACGAATTAGGTCTATACTCTGCGTGTGAGATAAAGTTAAAATACTATTTAGGAAAATCGTCCACTCCAACTCACAGAAAGTCGAGATAAAAAAAAAAATGCTATTAAGAAGTAAAATATGATTTCCTTTAACATACAGATGACATATGGGGCGTAATTCAAGTGCGGCCCACAGAAAAGCTATCCTGACTGTGAAATCCTTTTTGCTCAAGAAGGGGGAAAAACGATCGTTTTCAAAGGCAGAACGTATAATTTACCTTTTTTTTTTATAGCCACGGCGAGCAGGTGAGGACAGCAGGCATTCTTTGGATGATGTGGTGGGAGAAAGACGATCAGTCATATAGGAAGGCTGAGGGAAGTCACAGCACAAGACCTCAGATGAGGTATATATTTCGACCTGAGATCAGATTCTAAAAATGTCTTCTACATCCTGACAGTTTTCTGAAAAAGCTATGTTTCTATGTCAGTCGTTCTTCGATTTTTGAAAAATAGCAGACCTACAAGCTCGTAGCGCGCCACTCGGTGGCGCGCTATGAGCTTGTAGATCTGCTATTTTTCAATAGCTAAAGCATAACTATAATGCTATAACGCCTCATTTACAGCCTATACTTCTTCCTAAGACTGTGTCTCTAGCAACGAAAATAGCACATCTATATAAGCTTACAGCGTCGATCGGCTATGTACGTGCACGATCAATTCAAGCCGTGACCCCCATCTTTAAAAAACTATAAGCGATACAGTGCAATATAGTGTCGCTTTCCCCACAAATAACTAATCTCCTGTTCTTGTCAGCAAGTGATACATACCTCCATGCCACCGAGCAGCCTATAAGTCAGTAAGAGATATTATCCTATGCATTTCAGGGAAAGACAGCACTGCTACTTATCCCATTAAGACCCAAGGCTGATTCTATACTAAACGCCTTCTAAAAAAATCAGAAGTCCTCGAAGCTTTTAGTAATTCATAAAGTACCACAGACGAAAAACAGTCCAAGTCCAAATTTCATTCTGACCCCTCCACGAAAAGGCCTCGTTGTCCTGAACCTAAATCTATCATTTATACATTATGGATCAATAGTGTGGACTTAGACTGTTTTTCGTCTGTGGCATTTAACTATTCGACATTTTTCAAACGCAAAAAGGTAAAAAAAAAAATAGATGTACAAGCTCATACGCGGCACAAAGCGACACGGTAGGCTGTGTGCTTGCACATCTTGCTATTTTTGAATAGCATGCAACGCTAAAATAGTCAAATCTAAAAATGATATGATTTCCCGGTCTAAATGCATTATTGAGCCGTGCCACTAAAATATGAGCGAATGCCAAGAGGCCGCATCGCCATCATCTCTAGCGAGACTGGCACCGCACGCGGACATTCGATCTGCATGCAGGTTCTCCGCCAGACCCCCCCCCCCCCCCCACCTACCCCAAAATGTAACAGCTGTCCCGACCCCTCCCCTTCTTCTCCCCCCCACCCCACCACCACCACCCTCTCTCCCCGATATGAAATTCTCTATCCGGTCGGGTCAGACACTTTACGAGGATATAGTCATTTCAAGCCCACCCCCCACCACCGCCCTCCCTCCCCGAAAACCTTGGCTTAAATCCCCGCCGTCCCTCTTTTATGGGAAGGAGGGCAGTTAAGATGTATGTGTGTGTGTGTGTGTGTGTGTGGGGGGGGTCTCGTTCCGTGGGATGTGGTTGGTGGTGACGGCGACGTAACCAAATACCAAAACTATGGGCTACGGGGCGGAAGTGGGAGGGGGGCACCATGTGTCTGAGTGACAGGTGCAGAGGTTGGGTTTTGGGGCTAAATAGAAACGTACTGGTCTGGATGGACGGACGGATGGACGGTCATCCGCTCTCTTAACACCATGCGTGTCCACTAAGGCTATAATTGCAACTTAAATCCATACACTAAGTCCACGGCTGAGTCAGCCAGTCGGCCCATCTAGTGCGCTCTGTGTGTGTGTGTGTGTGTGATAGCGGTGGTGGGGTGTGTGTGTGCTTGTGTGGTGATTAGATACTGTATCAGGCTGTAGCAGGCTGTAGCGTCTGCCTCCAGTATACAACACGATCGATACATAATCTCACAACGCTTCCTAACCCATTTTGGGCGGGAACCCCTTTTGGTGTCAGCATTATGTTATATGCTCAGAGTAATCTAGTAAGAGAGTAATGACACTCCCGTTGACTCGCATTGTAACAATGGAATGCGGAAGTGCTCATTCTATCTCAATGGAATAGTTCCGGCCATAGGAGCGATGTTTGGAACTATCGCCCATAGGTGGTACCCGCTTTGCGGCGAGATCAAAGCGTGTCACCACTCTCTTACTAGATTACTCTGGTTATGCTTTAGCTATTGAAAAAATAGCAGATCTACAAGCTCATAGCGCGCCACCGAGTGGCGCGCTACGAGCTTGTAGGTCTGCTATTTTTGAAAAATCGAAGAACGACTGACATAGAAACGTGGCTTTTTCAGAAAACTGTCAGGATGTAGAAGACATTTCTTAGAATCTGATCTCAGGTCAAAATGGGCTAAAGTGGGATTCAATATTAGAGCGCTGTATGAGGAGGGAGAAAAACAAAACACTCGCATATAAGCCAGATGAAATATCATCGGAGATTTCCACCTTATACCTGCAATACTAAAATCAATATAAGGTGAAGAAAACATCCGCTAACAAACCTATACACCTCGCTGCTTTGAAACCCCTTCAATAACGTACCGACACGAAGGACCGCCCCAGAAGTATTATTTGGAAGAATCCTCCCCGAATTGTTTCCAACCAGTTTTATCGACTCCAATGCAGCACATACAGTTGGTATAGGCCCTGGGAGATTGCTGATCATTCTGGCTATGTGAAATTAGGAAGAAAAATACAAAAAATATATATATAAAAACAGGGAAGTGAGTCAGAAAAACAAAAAAAAAGACATGGATGTATTGAAGACATTTATTGCCAGAGAACATTTGCCTTTGTGTTCATATAGAGACCACCTATTCTCTTGTGTTAGTTGGTACAGGTGAACCGTGTTGACTTAATACTTTAAGTCTTACAGTATTATATATGAGGCAAAACGGTATAAGGAGAACCATTGATGAAGTTTTGCTGTGCAGCAAAACAATGCCACTGTACTGCATGTGGCCCGTAGAATCTAAAGCTATACAGTCAAGTAGAACGGATTGTGTTTGTCAAAGAAGTCAAGCAACATTAAAAGCGTAAATGTCCCCCCCCAAAAAATGTCCAAGAAACCTTCGAAATATGTCAGAATGTCGCTTTCTACCGCTTTCGAAAAAATAAGCCCGTCTACAAGCTCACGCGACGCCTCGCAACGCGACGCGTCGTGAAGCTTGTAGCTCGCGTTTTTGAAATACAAAAATAGGTTTTAAGTGGTTAAACAGTTAAGATATATCCAAAACTAATTTCAGACTGATCTTATTAAACTAATTTTAAACTCTTTACAACATTGCCTTCATGCAATATAATCTGTTTTGAATTTCCCTCTATCTTTGATATCATTTTTGCATCATTCCAATGCATCTATATGGGGGTTTAACTGTCGATTGTGGCCCTGATAGAATAATATATACGGTAGGATCAATTTACACTGTACAACGTTATTTAAACAAGCATGTACAACATGGCCAAAGGGGGGAGAGAGAGCATGTACAACATGGCCACGGGTGGGGGGAGAGAGAGAGCGAGCACTTATATATAAATAAACATACAGTAAAATATACATACTACATACAGTACACGCACACAAACATTCAAATGATTACCACCTGATGCAGCTCAAGGGTTTAACCCATTTCGGGCGGGAACCCCTTTTGGTGTTAGCATTATGTTATGCTTTAGCTATTGAAAAATAGCAGATCTACAAGCTGTAGGTCTGCTATTTTTTGAAAAATCGAAGAACCACTGACATAGAAACATAGCTTTTTCAGAAAACTGTCAGGATGTAGAAGACATTTTTTTTTTTAATCTGATCTCAGGTCAAAATGGGTTAAGCAGCGCCATGTGTTTGCCGTTTGTTTGACGAAACCATTCCAAACAAGCCGTCCTGTTCCGTTCCTCGCTCAGCCATGGGAAAACACACACTCCCTCGGCGCAGATAAAACAAGTCGTAATCGTCCCCTCCTCATCGCCGCCGCCGCCACCACCACGCACGCCGCTGAGAGAGTGAGCGTCATCCAGAGAGGATCGAGGAGGAACAGGGAGGGCCTGGTGGGGGAACCGTCTCCGGGGTGTGTATACGCCTTTCGCACCAGAGCCATAGAGTAAAGACAGAGTTATACTGGGGGGCAGAAAAGCGAGCGCTCGAGCGCTGTTCATACAGCCTGGACACTAGGGGTGTCAAAAAAATCGATTCAAATTAGAATCGCGATTCCGTTATGAACGATTCAAAATCGATTCATAATTTCCAAAAATCACTACATGGTGTTTGTGATATGAAATGTAAGCTTACCCTAATCACAGTAAACATCATGTCTTCAGTCATTTTCAAGTTACTGTATTCACTTCAGTTCAAGACTGGAGTAGATTGTGATGAAATCCTATGTATTGAATCGAGAATCATTTTGAATAGAAAATCGTTTTGAATCTGGACAATTGCGAAATTTGATTTTGAATCGAATCGTGACCCCAAGAATCGGAATCGAATCGAATCGTGGGACACTCAAAGATTCACAGCCCTACTGGACACAGTTGGGAGTTTTGAAATGCATTGTTTTCAATGAGGGGCGGCGCAAATATAACCAATGTTATAGGCATGTGTGCAACATGACAACTGTTTTAAAGTATTGTACAGTACGTGACAACTAAAGTCGCCGCTGTATTATAGAGGGTATGCGTGTGACATCATCATACCCGGAAGTTATGCGGGAACTACTTTCCGGCCTCGACAGCCCATACATCCAATCAAAAAAGTCCTATCTGATTCCATTAAATGTCTTTAAACAACATTAAATTCACTTTGTCACTCACTTTGCCACTCGATTTGCCACTCACTTTATGCATCCTCTATTACAAAGAAATAAATAAAGGGATTTAAGATCATTAAAGCTGGGCTGGGTTGCCTGATGAGTCCAATGCATTCTGCCAACTTCAAGGGTCCAGGACTTTGTCACTGTTCGCAATGCTCTTCGCCAATAGAGGTCTATGTAGGAGAGCCGCCGTTGGACTGGCACCCGTGAACCGTGAACGGAGTTGTCGTACCTATTGTCGTACTCTATGGCTCTGTTTCGCAGCAGAACATTTTGGAAAGCACGGACGGACGCCCGGCCCCATCGTTTTCACTGGCTCATGCTGTCCTCCCCCCCTTGGCTGGGTGAAAGCAACATGGCGTCAACGCCAGTCTGTTTACGTTATGAAGCTAGTTTAACACATTTTGGGCGGGAACCCCATTTGGTGTTAGCATTATGTTATGCTTTAGCTATTTTTGAAAAATCGATGAACGACTGACATAGAAACATAGCTTTTTCAGAAAACTGTCAGGATGTAGAAGACATTTTTAGAATCTGATCTCAGGTCAGAATGGGTTAACGTTAGCCAGCCTAACTAGGCCACGCCATTGTCCAATGCTACCGTACGTGCGGATTGGATACGGGTGCGAAACGATGAAAAAGAGCACAGATCTGAGCACTCAAAAAAACTAACAGAGGAGCCATTTGTAATTTCGTAGAGATGATTAAAGTACCACGATTATACGCCCCTCTCCTCCATTCTTTTTGGAGCGATTAGATCTCTCCTCTTTTTTCCAAGTATTGATTCCCGTTGATCTAAAAAGCACCAATCTAAGTTTTTAACTCAACCTTCAGCTCTCTCTCTCTCTCACTCTCTCTCTCTCTCTCTCAGGTGCGATAACCTACTCCATCCAACCTAGCCAAATGTGCGTTCACTCGCCTTGTTCGTCGAGACAAGCCATTGGGGCTTGTTCGCCGCGTACACATGCACTCGCCTTAACGGTTCGCTCGGAAACGCCAACTCGCAAGGCTCGACGAGGCCTCGCTTGTTGGCGCACCTGCTGCCGTGTTGTCAAGCGACGCCAAGAGCACAGCGATATGAGGGGGGCGACGACGTGCTTTGCAAAAAGAATATGCTGGTTGCAAACGGCATATATATACACCCATCTCTCTCTCTCTCAGAGACGTGTTTCGGAGCTGGTTAGCTTTGCAGAGGGAGAGGGAGGACCTCTCCTCCCGGTGGCGTCGTGGAGTCCGGTGCCGGCGCGCGCGGCTTGCACGTGAGCGCCAGCAGCAGCAGCATGGGCAGGTGCCACAGGCTGCAGAAGAAGAGCTTGCGCGCGCTGTCGCGGTCGCCCCGCCGGTAGAAGCGCCACGCCAGCAGGGAGATGTAGCCGTTGATGGGCAGCGACACCAGCGGGAAGGTCCAGGTGGTGAGGCCCGTGACGGGGCCCAGCGCCGCCAGCGCCACCAGGCCCAGGCTGTGGCGCAGCGCCACGCGCCGGCACATGGCCGGGTGCGTCACCGACATCATGCGGTAGCCGCCGCGCGAGTAGTCCTCGCGCAGGTTCCAGCTGAGCGCGTTGAAGTGGGGGAACTGCCAGCAGTACAGGAAGCCGCCCAGTAACAGGGCACCTAGCGGAGGGGGGGGGGGGGGGGGGGGGATGCGAGGGAAAGAGGAGAAACAACGTTAGATCAGGGGTAACTTGGGAAACTTTGACGATGGAGAGGGCCACTAATGTAGTTCCACACTCACTCCAGAGGGGCCACAAAAATAGCCGACCTACAAGCTCAGTGCGACGCGTTTTGATCTTGTAGAGCGGCAACAGAGTCACGGGCGGGAATCGAACCAAGGACCTTCTAGCTGTGAGGCGAGAGCACAGTTGTGTGTGTGTGTGTGTGTGTTGGGAGGGGAGGGGAGGGGAGGCGTTTCAATGCAACAACCGGCCGGAAGTTCATGATGTTGTGTAGCAGCTAACAATAGCCACACCACTCTAGAGTCGATCGACAACAACGGGAGACAAGAATAAATCTATCGAGACTAGCGACTGGACCGCGGAGCGCCGTCTAACACAGGATCTTTTTTCAGAAAAAGACGGGATGATTTAGATCGCGATTTATGAATGTTTTAAGATTTTCGTTTTCATCAGAGGAGGGAGTTTTTTGATGACATCTCACTCTTGCACGTCACCGAGGAGAGCCCAGCAGGTGCGCCTGGGCTATACAGCCAGGCGATCCGTTCTCGTATCAATAAACTTCGTCTTTAGGACAATACTTCGAGCGTCGGGCATTACTAATAGAAAGGACAAAGAACTTCGTCCTGGGCGATGGGAGTGTTAACATTATTTTTTAGACTTTATCAGAGTGTGACTTCACCTCAAAGAAGTTTCCCCGGTAAAACAAAAAAACTGTAATCCTGAGCGTGGTCCAACACAGAGCCAAACATGGACATTATTATATGAACGTTCTCACACATTGCAGCTGCACTTTGTGCACTTTGTGCAGACTGGGGGGGAAGCCACGGGAGTCAAGGACCCGTATGAGTGTTCACGGTTTTAATGTCCCTCCCCTGCCACATGTTGTCATAAACTAGCACCTTTGAGCTGATGCTAAGAGAGTGAAAGGCGAGCCTGCAGTCAATCAGCCGCCGTGACAAGTGGAATCACAATGTTTATGGGACCAAATGTCCACATTTGGGTCCCGTCTCTCTCGCTCGCTCTTGGCCATCCAACACGTTTCCTGTGAACTTTAATTGGGCAATAAAACAATGTTTTTTTTGTTTTACTCGGCGTGTGAAATCACACTTCTTGAAGAGCAGGTGTTAAATGGGGGGAAGAAGATGGGAGGGAGATTTCAAGTTGAATCACTTTCTTCACCATGTTTCTGTTACCATGTATTAAAGGTATATTCAGTGATTTCACTTAATTCAAATGTCACTTTTTTCCCTTTTTTTTTTTTGATAATCCTCCCTACTATAGTGTGCGCTGACCATAAGAACTTCCTCCCTGTCCCCAGTGAGCCCCTGGGGTAAAAAAAAAACCCTAGTTTGGGTGGCAAAGCCTTCATCCAATCAGGATGAGAGGAGCCTTCCTCCAATCATAATCAAGTAGTGGCCTTGGTGCACGTGCTGTTGGCCTGTTGCACACACCGGGGGGGGGGGGTTCCAAATCACTGAATGCTCCTTTAATGCAAATATCTCTGCTATCGGGTTAGAAACCACCTAACTCCTAAAAAAAAAGAAAAAAAAAACATTGTTCGGGAAATGAAGAAAACCTTATATATTTGAAAACAAAGCAATACTACCTCTTCAAAGTTATAGTGTTGTGACTTTATATATTGTCAAGGTGGAGTTAGTTGCTTTAGCAGCAGACAGTTTGAGGGTCCAGTGGAGTTAAGAGGTTTTGTCCGAAACACTTTTAACTACTTTTCATTGGTGCAATATTTTCGAAACACACAGATGTAAAGGGTGTTCAATAGCACTGATTTTTGAAAAAAGAAAAAAAGAAACCTCAAAAATTGAGTTAGGAGGTTTCCTCCCGACAGCAACGATATGATATCTGATATCTATTAACTATCTGGCATCCACATTTTGTTTTCAAATTTTATTTATTTATCCTTTTTATGTCACGGCTGATAGTAGTAGACTTTAGTTAGTATGCCACAGTTTGACGTGGCACTGGATTCACAAC
>NC_136805.1:40491268-40543609 GCF_951216825.1 Electrona antarctica
GGTTCCCCGGACCCCGCTTTGGGAACCACTGGCCTACGTGATCAGATGTGGATGGAGACAGGAAGCTCTTTGGGGGGGGGGGGTCCCCCATTACACATGGCGACGTTCACTCATGCTGGCGGAGCGGCGGCGGCGGCAGTCTCGACTGCACGGTCGGAAACACGAGCGACTCGCTCGGCGGCATGACGCCAGGAGAGTGGAATCAAACTATGATCTACGGCCCTGGTGCTCTCTCTCTCTCTCTCTGTCTCTCTCTCTCTCTCTCTCTGTCTCCTCTCTCTGTCTTCTCACGAGACAAGGAGCGTTCCAAAAACCGCCGCCGCGACGCAGCGACCTCAAACTATGCTCGACATCCTCCGTCCCACAACAAACGAGCCGGAATGGGGTGGAGACTGGGGGGGGGGGGGGGGGGGGGGGGGGAAGAGAGAGAGAGGGAGCTCTCTGGGCTGTTGTCGGCACGTCCGTACAGGATGATGGAAGTCATGACATGATGTGTGATAATCCCACTATAGACAGACTGGCTCACTGATGCACGGACAGACGGACAGAGCATCTTCAGACAATTATTAACTCCTTAAGTGCCAGGGGGTGGACACCAGTTTTGGTCCTGGGTGCCACTGTCCCCATTATAAATGAAAGATAGAAAATGTAATTCTATTGTGCATGTCATGTGCATGTCATCACCTGCACACCAGATTAGAGGAATATGGATAAAATAAAAAAATAAAAAAATAATATTATAATATTGAATATTTCAAAAAATCTCGGTTTCTCGGTGGTGGCAGTACATGGTTAGATTCATCTCGTGATCTCGTGGGTGGCACCTAAACAGTTTAAGAGCTGTCTCCCGATACCAATACCGTGAGTAATCGGAAAAAAGCTGCCTATATACACAGCCTAAAATGCTGGTATTGGTATCGGCAAGTATGCACATGCCCATCAGATATTCAGTTATCATCACATGATATTTCATAACGGTAATGTGTTTTGACGTTGCACTACTATACTGTCTTATACTCTTACTGTGCTTTTTGTTCGTAGCTGCAACTTTAACTAAATATTGCTTCTCGAGACATGATGTCACGTCAGGCCCCGCGAGAATTGATAAGACAAAACCTTTTTCAACCGTTTCATGATAGAATCAATTCTCTGTCTCGCATCCTGAAACTTGAGAGGGCAACGAAACAGGGAGCAGTTGGATTTCACCGATACTGTACTTACTTTAACCCAGTTAGAACTGAGAAATTCTAAAACATTGACAGTTTTCTGAAAACCCTGTTTCTATGTCAGTGGTTCTCAAACTATTTCATGTCAAGGACCCCCAAAATTGTTTGGCCGTGACCACCATCTCAAAATATGTTGTTCCGGGGACACCCCGGAAGCAAAGATATGAGTTAAAACATATATATATATATTCAAAGATTTGAATCATTTTCACGATTTTTCAAAAATAGCAGACCTACAGGCTCGTAGCGCGGCACTCGGTGCCGCGCTATGAGCTTGTAGATCTGCTATTTTTCAACAGCTAAAGCATAACATAATGCTTTAAAAACACCAAAAGGTGTTCTCGCTCAGAATGGGTTAAACTTGGCGTCCCTATTTTGGAAAAGTGTCAAAAGATGTTCCAAATCACCACGTGACACCATCGTACGATGAAGCACAAAGCAGGACTTAAAAGAGGTTCGCTTTTAGTAAGTTAGTTAGCACAACAATATAATTAACCCATGCTGGGCGGGAACCCCTTTTGGTGTTAGCATTATGTTATGCTTTAGCTATTGAAAAATAGCAGATCTACAAGCTCGTAGCGCGCCACCGAGTGGCGCGCTACGAGCTTGTAGGTCTGCTATTTTTGAAAAATCGAAGAACGACTGACATAGAAACATAGCTTTTTCAGAAAACTGTCAGGATGTAGAAGACATTTTTAGAATCTGATCTCAGGTCAGAATGGGTTAAGCATAAGGACAATTCCGATCACATGTTCCTAAATATCTGCTGTCTTCTACTCACCTACAGTTAGACTATAGTCAATTATAAGAATTCTGCACTAAATCATAACAGCAGTGTTGATTTTGGCAGCATATTTTGATTTTAGTTTTAGTCTCAGTCTTTTGAATATAGGTTTAATTTAGTTTTAGTTACATTTTAGTCAACTGGAATGCCTGGAGTGTTAGTCTAGTTTTAGTCGACTAAATCTACAGTTGATTTAGTCGATTAAAATGTATTTTGGCGGGCCTTGATGCCGTCAGAATTTTACACGCTGTGAGCTTGTAGATCTGCTATTTTCAGCATGCAACCAAGTGTAAAATGACTTACACTGGATCTCTTGTCCACTAGTACCTTTTTAGTCTATAGTTTTTATTTGTTGACGAAATTGTCAATATATTTAGTCGTCATATCTTAGTTTTCATTTAGTTTTCGTCTGTGAAAAAAGGAAGTTGACGAATATTATTTTTGTCATAGTTTTAGTCGACAAAAACAACACAGCATAATAACAACTCATCCCAGACACAAGTCCTTCCTGAGACTAAATCTAGTCAAGCCCCCTGCTTGACTAGTCTCCGTTATCCATGCTCTTATACATCAACACGAGTCTCCTTGAGGCTGAAGGCTGAGAGGCACTGTGTGACGGAACCTCCTCCTCCTCCTCCTCCTCGTATAGAAGATAGAGAGAGATGTGTAGAATGTGGGCTCCTGATGGCTTGTTTGACAAGGTAGTCCAGCCTCCCAGATGGTCTGTGTCTGGACACAGGTTTATCTGGTGTGTGCGTGTGCGTGTGTGTGTTGCGTGCATGCGTGTTTTTATTACTTTACTTGTGAGGGGCAAATGTCCCCACAAGTGTAGTAGGAATTTCAGAAATAAGGACACATTGTCATATATATATTACGTTATGCACCAAAAATAGCCGATCCACGAGCCGATCTAGAAGCATTTTAAACGTTTCTGTTACGATAAAGAAAATGGCAAACAATCGTAAAAAAATGGCCTCCATAAAACTGTACTCCTAAAGCGTCAATGTCTCCAAAAGTATAGAAAATACAAACCAACGTGCATGTGTGTGAGCGTGCGTGCTAGTGAGAGGCGCACACACACACACACACACACACACACACACACACACACACAGAGTGTGTTTGGCTGTCATGTCAAAAGGCAGCTCTCAGCAGGGACAGGGGCTGAGAGCCAGGCAGGGGGAGAAGAGGGCCGTTGTTTAGAGAACCAGGAGGACTTCCTCAATCACCAACTCAACAGCATACGAGTGTCCCTCTTTTTAAAACAGCACGTTTCCCACACCCAGGCATGAGGAATCCTAAAAGGAAGATGGCTGAGAGCCCATAACTCTCTCTCTCTCTCTCAAAAGCACACCGTGGAGCCTGTCATCTGCTCATTCAGAGGCCTGTAGAGATGGGCCTTTCGTTGCTGCTGCATAACACGTTGTTTCAGTGTGGTTTTAACATTCGTATATACGTGTACATGCTAGCTACACATAAACCGGCTCAGTTGGCCTCGTGGTTAACCCATTTTGGGCGGGATGTTAATGTTTTAAACATTATGTTATAATTTAGCTATTGAAAAATAGCAGATCTACAAGCTCATAGCGCGCCACCGAGTGGCGCGCTACGAGCTTGTAGGTCTGCTATTTTTGAAAAATCCTGAAAATGTCCCGCAAATCTTTGAGTATATATTCTTTCAGAGCGAACGTTTTTAACTCAAATCTTTGCTTCTGGGGAGGTCCCTGGAACAACATATTTCCAGATGGGGGTCGGTGGCCAATTTACATATAATTCTAGGGGTCCTTGACATGAAATATTGAGAACCACTGATATAGAAACATGAGGTTTTTTCAGAAAAAAATACATTTTAAAAAGATTTTTTTTTTATTTCGACGTCAGGCCGAAATGGGTTAAAAGCGTCCTGCCCTGAGATTAGGAGGGTATAGGGGTTCGATTCCCCTAGCCGGGGTCGTACTAAAGACTATATGAAAATGGGACCCGATGCACTCAGCAATGCTTCCAAGGGGCTGGATTGGCTGCCCAGAGGGTGTGCTTGTACAGTACACCATGCATAGCTGGGGGATACATGTACTTAGGCATTAGGCTGCCTCACGCTACAGAAACAGGAGACAGGCTCCTGCCCAATGCAATTAGTTAGGGGAAGTTAAAGGACCACTTCACCACTTTTCAACCTATCTTCATATAATAGGTACTCACTAATAATCATGATAAAATGGTACGATTTCTTCCTACTCAGTCTGTGTCTCATAGGAGGGCTGTGGGCAGTTTAGAAACCGTCCTCCAGTGACATCATCATTAGGCAGATTTATTTTTAAACAAGATTTTTTTACAAAAATGTTTAGATTTTCATTACTGTGAGAACGATGGCTTCCATTTTCGCATTGCAACTTCTTTTCAGGACTAGAAAGCCTGCAGTTTCTATTAGCTTGTATTCCCCATCGATGATGTCACTGGAGGACGGTTTCTGAACTTCCCACAGCCCTCCTATGAGACACAGACTGAGTAGAAAAAAATTGCGCCATTTTCTTTCATGATTATTAGTGAGGACCTATTATATGAAGATAGGTTGAAAAGTGGTGAAGTGGTCCTTTAAGAGAAATCTGCTAATGAATGCTTACCACTAGGCTATCTTCACAAATGTGTGTTTATGAAGTTGACTACCATCACCTCTCAATTTGTTCCAACCCAACTCCCTTGGGAAACTTTGTGACAGCTGCTGAAAGTTGGGGGTACCGTTAACAAACTACATAAGGCCAAAGATTTCAACATTTCATGCTGCTTTAAGTAGCATGTGGCGTGTCAAACTAAGGGTTTTTCATGATTCTGAATCCATTGCAAGCATTAGTTTTGCACGAAAAACACTCACGCTAAATTCGGCCATAGCCACATATCCAAAATCACACCTCATCACATTTGTGGTGATACATGGTAAATGTTCAATTTGCTTTAAATAGATGCATTACATTCACACACACATTCATACACCGATGACAGAGAAAACCATGCAAGGCACCAACCTGCGCCATCGGGAGCAATTAGGGGTTCAAGTGTCTTGCTCAAGGACACTTTGACACCAACCCTGGGGGAGCCCGGGTTCGAACTGGCAACCTTGCGGTTCCCATCCGGCCACTCTATACCCCTGAGCCACAGCCGCCCTGTTCACTGCTATGCTCCTCTAGTGTCTGATGTTCTCCAGCGTAGCATGTAGCACGCAGGCCAGCGGCATGCTCCTCTCTGGTTCGGCCAGCACATGGTCTGTGTGGTAAACAGAGCTCTCATTTCCTTCTGTCACCATTCTGAATTGAAAGACTGCTATGCTGAAACGTAGCTGTTTAAACTAAAGTAACAGAAAGGTACAGATAGGGATAGACGTACAAATTGGCGTCGTTGAGGCCGTGCATGGCAACAGTTTGTGTTGCGTGGGGATTTGATTTCACACATCTATAAGATGATGCAGCTGTGTTGAAAACTATACTGCACTAGATGTTGAGAGAGAGCGAGGGAGGGTCAGAGAAAACAACACAGACTAGACAGACAAGGCAATGTTTTGTTGGACCATTTCCAAAGCCGGCGGGCCAAAGAGAGGGCCAAATGCGTCTGTAGCAGTGAGGCACCAGCTTTATTCATTTGGAGCCTGGGATGGATGGACCGACGACAACCTCACAGATCAGATGGATGTCCATGTCTTCAACACAGTGTCTTTACGCTGGAAGAAGTTGCCTCCAGTGCTTCCGGAGACGGTCAGGCAACGTTGGGGCCGCACGGCCGTGCTGGTAGACAACACGGTCTACATCTGGGGAGGTCGTCGTGCATTTGTGATTTATGCGTTTGATGTGGACGCCCACACGTGGTTCAAACCCAGGGTTTCTGGGACTGTTCCGGAGCCGAGGACCGCCCACTCGGCCTGTGTGTTGGAGAAGGCCGTGTTTATCCACGGAGGACACGACTTGCATACTGGAATCTGCTACGACGACGTCTACAAGTTGGACACCAGCACAATGCTCTGGTCCTTGACCAACACCAGAGGCACTGCACCACCCGGATCAGCGGGTCACTCTGCCACCATCGTCGGGACAAAGCTGTTTGTACTCGGGGGCTGGGACAGCGAGGGGGCCAACTACGACGACGTCAGAGTGTTTGACACGGAAACCGACGCCTGGCTGGACACACCTACCGCAAAGCTTCCAGAAGGACGCGAGTGTCGTTCATCTTTTACCTACAACGGAGAGCTGTACATGTTCGGAGGCTGCAACGGGGAACGGAACCCCGGAATCGATGATATGTGGAAATTCAGTCCGGAGACCTTCTCCTGGAAGAAGGTTGAGACCAAGGGGAAAGGACCCTGTCCAATGGTTGGTATGTGCTGTTGCATGGTGGGAGATCGCATCGTCCTCCTCGGAGGACACAACGTAGACTGCCGTGCTCCTCCGTATCTGTACATCCTGGACTTGAGTCCTACTCTTAAGACCTTATGTATGCTAGCGGTTACTCGGTGCGGTCTGGATCACTCTGAACTCCCACACGACATCGGGTGGGAACTGGCAGCCATGACAGCCAACAGTGTGCCCGACTGACAACAAGATCACTAAACAAATCCTAAAGGATCCCAAGCCTTGGTGGTGGTAAATGGTGCATTTTATATAGTAAATGGTGCATTTTATATAGCGCCTATATCCAAGGCGCTTTACATAGATTACATTCACCCATTCACACACACATTCATACACCGATTGCGGCGGAAGCCATGCAAGGTACCAACCAGCACATTGGGAGCAATTTGGGGTTCAGTGTCTTGCCCAAGGACACTTCGACATGTAGACAGGAGGAGCCGGGATTCGAACCGCCGACCCATGGCTCATTGGACGACCTGCTCTACCTCTTGAGCCACAGTCGTGGTGGTATGAGAGCGAATGTAAAGCAGTCCACGGTGCTACAGGGAGGCAGACAGACAGGCAGGCAGGCAGACAGACAGGCAGGCAGGCAGACAGACAGGCAGGCCACAGCGCTGCAGAAGAGACAACAGGCCTATCGGGTTACGTTACGGAGTCAAACTAGGGTAGAGGAGCGTGGCCATGCACGGTTCACCGAGCGACCACAGAGAGAGGTTATCTACCATCTTAAACAGGGGAGTTAGCAGCGCACACGCACGCACACGCACACACACACACACACACACACACACACACACACACACACACACACACACACACACACACGTACCGGGCGACAGGCTCGTGTTGCACCTGGTGTTCCACCAACCAGGTGTGCAGGCTGGCATGCCATTACACTCACTGTGTACAAACAATGGGTCCCATTTGGTGGTTGTACACAACACTCTCTGACTTAACGGATGGGTAGATGCAAAGGTGGTTGTAAGCCAAGGGATATAACAAAATGTTTCTTTGTTAGGATACTTTAAAAAATCTAATATCAGGAGAGAGAACGGCACATACCATCAGCTTCACTGTTAGAGTTTTTTTTCTGCTCTCTTTTTTGTGTTATGCTCATCCTGTATCAGTTCTCTCCACGATTGGATGAAATTGACATCCTTCCCTGAAAATGTATTTCCTCTTTACGAGAGAGAGAGAGAGAGAGAGAGAGAGAGAGAGAGAGAGAGAGAGAGAGAGAGACATCACTTTTACTTGCTTTCATTTCACAAATGGACGCTAATAACACTAATGCTCTGAGTTACAATTTGTAAATTTTGTGTTTTTTTTGTTTAAAACAAAAACATTTTTGTTTAAAGGTAAAGCACTATATTCGGATAGCAATCATTGCTATAGTGTTTGTTCAATAACAACAGGCGTCTGTCTCCCCAACTCTTCAATGGCGGGTTGCCAATCACCAGGAGGAGAGTATCAATTTATTAGCTTATTTTTTTTCTCCAGTTTGTCTGATCATGTTGTTTGTCATCCCTTCCAAATCAACTTATTTATCCTGTGAGAGTAGAATAGGTATCCCAAACTGAAAATGCATTTTCTGTTTAATAAAGTCCCGGAGAGACAAGGATACTTAACAGTCTTTATTACATGGCTTGGTTGAATGCTTGATTCTGATTGGTCAATCGCTTAATTCAGCGGTGAATTATGTGTCAATAATGACCGCTCCGCTGTATAACAGACCACTGCCTAATCAAACCCTCTGAGCACCAGCTGCGCCCCGCTTGATTTACTGCTGTTTCCCACATGACAGCCATGTAAACACACACACACACTAGTGACACACAATGTCATTTACAGCTAAACATTGCTCTTACAAAGGTTTTGGAAAACATTTGAGCGAGAAATAGACGAAGCAGGACCCGAAAATTGATTCTATTTGATCAACTTACTTCCTTGTTTTCCGACAGTGCTGCAGCCCTGCAGCTGGGCAGACGCAGCCAGCGCGAACTTATGGAATACTTTTTTTGTTGTGTTTTGGGTCAATGTATTCATTTATGTTAGTTAGCCATGTAATAAGCGGGATAATATCTGGCTAGGTGGTCATTGTCGGGATATAATTCACCTTCAGGGAGTGTAACCACCTCGGCTTCGCCTCGGTGGTTAAACTCCCTGTCGGTGAATTATCTCCCGACAATGACCACCTAGCCAGATATTATCCCTTACATATCGCAAGACTCTTTTCTTTTTCTTTTAAAAAAAAACTTTTTAACGCTAATTTCAACAAATTAATATCCCTCGGGCAGATGGCCGCCCACCTGGGTGTGTGCTTGACGTTTCGAACAGTGAAAGTGGAGTTGAGGAGCACATTGCAGAATAATTACACATTACATACTATGTTATGTCTCCACTATAGGCCTGATAGTTATTGTTTTAAACAGGCCGTCTGTTATGGTTTAACTGGGTCTTTGAAGCAGCTAGTGTAACTATAGCCTGATCCCTGTGCTCGTTGTCAGAACTACCGTACCGCCCCGACCTGAGTGTCAGGGGGGCAGAGTGGCCGCTAGATCGGTCCGGATGGGACCGCGAGGTTCCCGGGTTCGATCCCGGGTTCCCCCCAGAGTTATAGTGTCCAAGTATCCTCGGAAACCCAGACGTTTTTATTTTTTATTTGCAGTAGCGAAAACACCGATCACTCTCTGCCGATTTCTGATCGTCTGCAAACTTGTTAAATTGACGCACACACGCGTACACACACACACGCACACTCCTCTCTCTGTCGCTCTAATTATTAATTAGTCTCATGTTGCGCAGCTGCGTATAGATTCTCCCGGCGGATCCTGCCGCGAGCTGCCTATGCCATAGAAAGCATATAGGTGGACCCCAGGCTATAGTGTCCAAGTGAATGTGTGAATGTGTGTGTGAATGGGTGAGTGTAATGCACAATCTATGTAAAGGTGTATGAATGTGTGTGTGAATGGGCGAATGTAATGCACAATCTATGTAAAGGTGTATGCATGTGTGTGTGAATGGGCGAATGTAATGCACAATCTATGTAAAGGTGTATAAATGTGTGATTTAATGGGTGAGTGTAATGCACAATCTATGTAAAGGTGTATGCATGTGTGTGTGAATGGGCGAATGTAATGCACAATCTATGTAAAGGTGTATAAATGTGTGATTTAATGGGTGAGTGTAATGCACAATCTATGTAAAGGTGTATGCATGTGTGTGTGAATGGGCGAATGTAATGCACAATCTATGTAAAGGTGTATAAATGTGTGATTTAATGGGTGAGTGTAATGCACAATCCATGTAAAGGTGTATGAATGTGTGATTGAATGGGTGAGTGTAATGCACAATCTATGTAAAGGTGTATGAATGTGTGTGTGAATGGGTGAGTGTAATGCACAATCTATGTAAAGGTGTATGAATGGGTGAGTGTAATGCACAATCTATGTAAAGGTGTGTGAATGTGTGTGTGAATGGGTGAGTGTAATGCACAATCTATGTAAAGGTGTATGAATGTGTGCGGATGGGTGAATGTAATGCACAATCTATGTAAAGGTGTATGAATGTGTGTGTGAATGGGTGAGTGTAATGCACAATCTATGTAAAGGTGTATGAATGGGTGAGTGTAATGCACAATATATGTAAAGGTGTATGAATGTGTGCGGATGGGTGAATGTAATGCACAATCTATGTAAAGGTGTATGAATGTGTGTGTGAATGGGTGAATGTAATGCACAATCTATGTAAAGGTGTATGAATGTGTGTGTGAATGGGCGAATGTAATGCACAATCTATGTAAAGGTGTATAAATGTGTGATTTAATGGGTGAGTGTAATGCACAATCTATGTAAAGGTGTATGAATGTGTGTGTGAATGGGTGAGTGTAATGCACAATCTATGTAAAGGTGTATGAATGGGTGAGTGTAATGCACAATCTATGTAAAGGTGTATGAATGTGTGTGAATGGGTGAGTGTAATGCACAATATATGTAAAGGTGTATGAATGTGTGCGGATGGGTGAATGTAATGCACAATCTATGTAAAGGTGTATGAATGTGTGTGTGAATGGGTGAATGTAATGCACAATCTATGTAAAGGTGTATGAATGTGTGTGTGAATGGGCGAATGTAATGCACAATCTATGTAAAGGTGTATAAATGTGTGATTTAATGGGTGAGTGTAATGCACAATCTATGTAAAGGTGTATGAATGTGTGTGTGAATGGGTGAGTGTAATGCACAATCCATGTAAAGCGCTTTGGATAAAACCCGCTATATAAATGCACCACTTACCATATATTTATTGTACATCGCCCCATGATATCATGTACATTACATCACAAGCATCACCACCTAGAATAGTATTTCGTTGCAAAAAACAACTTGCTTTGCTCAGGGTGGGACTATGTCGGGTCACTGCTCTAACATGTATTGTAAAGTGTCTTGAGACAATCTGCTTGCATTGAATTACCCTATACTTTAAAACCCATTTAGGCCCGACATCAAAATGAAAAAAATCTGAATGTGAATCTGAAATACCTATGTTTCTATATGTCAGTGGTGCTCAATATTTCATGTCAAGGATCCCCAGAATTATCTGTATTTGGCCACCGACCCCCATCTGAAAATATGTTGTTCCAGGGACCCCCACAGAAGCAAAGATTTGAGTAAAAACGTTCGCTCTGAAATAATATATATTCAAAGATTTGAGCCACATTCACAATTTTTCAAAAATAGCAGATCGCCAAGCTTGTAGCGCGGCACTCGGTGCCGCGTTATGAGCTTGTATAAACAGTATAAACAGAGTCCCAGGGAGTGGAGCCGTCTCCATAATAAGTAATGATAGTGGACAGACAGACAGGACAGGCTCAGTGTAAATGGATCTGGGGGTAGTAGTAGCGCTCAGCAGCACTACTGCATTATTTAAGGTGTAAACCACTTCATTATATTATTAACATGGGCCCGAGCAAAAAAGAAACGCACTGCCTCGTTATTACATGGAGACGTTGGGCTCACGTTTCACTGGGAGGAGGAGGAGGAGGAGTGGGGATGGATGGATGGATGGATGGATGGATGGATGGACGTACACGGCGCCATGCCAAAGCCCCCGGACAAAAGGAGGGAGGGCCTGCTGACGATGAGGATGATGCAAGGGGCCAGTGAGGCTATTCAACGTTGAAGCACTGGGCCCTAGTGGCAGGAGGAGGGACTACAGGCGGACCCATGGATTCATGACCGGGAAACCCCGTGCAGCTGGGCTTTAACATTGAGCGCTCGGTTGCACTTCCGCATTTGACCACCAAAATTTGGTGGTCAAATGCGGAAGTAGACGTTCTGAGACGGTACTTCCGGCAGTCTTCCGGGTGCTTCAAAACGCCACTGAGCAACTTCCACTGACATGAATAGCTGGGGGGGCGGAGCTTCGCGCCAGTTCAGTCTCTATCCTTTTATATACTCTATGGGATGATGAGGGGTCCTTTCAAAACGTGAAGCGATTTAACACGCCTATAGTTCATTTCCAATGAGACCTGCGTTTTTTACGGAGCGACGACGCAAGCGTAATTTCCGTGAGCGCGGTCCCTGTGAATTTGTTGCGCGCATGCTCATTTCGTGCACACGCCCACGAACGCGTCGCACTGCAACGCGTTGTGAGCTTGTAGATCTGCTATTTTCAGCATGCAACCAAGTCTAAAATGACTTATACTGGATCTCTTGTCCACTAGTCCCTTCCTAACATTTTAGTCTAGTTTTTATTTGTTGACGAAATTGTCAGTATATTTAGTCTTAGTTTTAGTCATCATAGCTTAGTTTTCATTTAGTTTCCACTTAGTTTTCATCAGTGAAAAAAGGTAGTCGACGAATATTGTGTGCGCGTCTTGGAGCCCCTGCTCATTTCCTGAGCTCATTTCGTGTCTCGTTTTGTCAGGTTGAAATGTTAATCAAACTTGAAACGTTGCCCAGAAGAATACACACACACCGCTGCCAAATGAATCTTCATCAGCGAATAGTTCAGCCAAGGGAGGAGGAATGTTTAGCGACAGTATATATAAAAACACATCCAACATCCAAAGTCTTTGGACGAACAGACTTGCTGGTGGGCAAAAAAAGTTTTTGATTTGATTATTTTCTATATTGGTTCTTCTCTGACTCTCCTCTTGCTTTGCAAAGACCAATTCATACTCCAGTTTGTGACCCCCGTTGCCGTGAGCATTAGGGGTGGCGCGTGGATACGTATAGGCTGGGTCGAGTTTGGAACGGGTCCATTTGGTTCCATTTTGTACACTCTTAAAGGTATATTCAGTGATTTCACTTCATTCAAATATCACTTATTTTTTTGATAATCCTCCCTACTATAGAGTGTGCTGACCATATAAGGAGTTCCTCCCTGTCCCCAGTGAGCCCCTGGGGTCAAAAAACCCTAGTTTCAGTTTTGGTGGCGGGTGGCAAAGCCTTCATCCAATCAGGATGAGAGGGGCCTTCCTCCAATCATGATCGAGTGTGGGCGAGCCTTTGTGCACATGCTGTTGGCCTGTTGCACTTCCCCCCACTGTAGAGCGTGCATGTGCACATTTTGTTACCGGGGCGGACTGGGTGGTTTTCCAAATCACCCAAATCACTGAATGCTCCTTTAAGAGTTAAATTAACATTGATTTTACAATATAAATTGGGGGTCCCAGAGATAGACACGCCATTGAATGGGGGGTCTGTAGACTAATGCATGTCAAACTGGGGGTCCTTGAAATTAAATTAAACTGCTAGAGCCGTAAAACTCTTCTCTTATGGGGGGTCCCTGGCATATCTCCTCAAATGGGGGTCTGCTGGTTAATAAGTGTCAATTTGGGGGTCCTTTACGTGAAAAAGTCTGGGAACCACTGCTGTACCCACCCAGCCTCTACCTTTATCTAATCCTCTGCATTGCTCTGACTACTGTTTTCTGCCACTATGACACCCGAGTTCCCCCCACTGGGATCAATGGAGGTTTTATATTATCTTTAACAAATTTAGGCCTAACGTCGAAATTAAAAAAATGCCTTCTAAATCATGACAGTTTTCTGAAATACCTCTGTTTCTGTATCAGTGGTTCTCAATATTTCATGTCAAGGAACCCAAAATGTTATGTAATTGGCCTCCGACCTCCATCTGAAAATATGTAGTTCCAGGGACCCCCCCAGAAGCAAAGATTTGAGTTAAAAACGTTGGCTCTGAAAGAATATATATTCAAAGATTTGCACTACATTTTCACGATTTTTCAAAAATAGCAGACCTACAAGCTATGAGCTTGTAGATCTGCTTTTTTTCAATAGCTAAAGTATAACGTAATGCTTAAAACACCAAAAGGGGTTCCCGCCCAAAATGGGTTAAAAAAAATGACAGCAGAAATGTTAGATTTAATTTACTCAAAAGGAAAAAAAAAATGCATTTCTATCCCCGCTGCAGTTCTTTATCGACCAAAAGAATAAAAGCTTGTTTTTGATGTGACAAGAAGAGAGATAAGCTTTATGGGACTCGTGCTGCAACTGCAAGCAAAATTGGAACTATAGATGCTAGTAGTAGGGATGTGCTGACTTTTTTTTTTAAATTTGTATTATTATTATTTTTTTTGCGGCTTTCGCCTTTATTTTATATTTTTAATGAGAGACAGACACGAAATGGGGGAGAGAGATGGGGGACATGCAGCAAAGGCCGTCGGGATCGGGAGTCGAACCCGCGGCACACTGCCAGACTCGGGCTACCGGCCAAGGTGCCTGGACCGCTGAGCCACGGCCCAGGCCCTGATGAGACATTTTTGCTGATATCGATATCCGATGTAATTAATTGCCGTTATGGCCGATAACCGATATTTCCGATGTCGATATGATCTCATTCCGTGTGAAAAATGTGTATAATTTTGTCCATTCTGAAAAATACATGGTAACAGGGTATCTGCACTGCAGGCTTAGGCAAGTCAGATTTAACTTTAACACCTTATATTTAATACTGTGCGCTTGGAGATCTGTTCAAGCTGTTACTTTGAGCTTGTTGTTTATCTGTAAAGACGATGCCGATTAATCAAAAAAATCACACCCGTGTGAACTGAGTGGTGCAACTCCCCCCATCCCCCCCCCCCCCCCCTCTCTCTCTCTCTCATTAACAGGCAACAGTGCAGCACTATCTCTCTCACTCTGTTTCTGGCACAACAGCGCCACTTTTGCCCCTACTGGTACTCATAGTCACACACATTAACACACCATAGTCACACACATTACCACACGGTTAACACGGACATTTCTGTTCCTTGGAGTGGTTGCACCACTCAAAAAACCAACTAGAATGGGACGACACCGATGTGTTTGCCGATGAATCTCCCATCGCTATAGCTATAGCTAGTAGGTGGAGAGAAGAATGAATGCACGGCGCTGTACCTGATCTGTCCTCGGACGAGGGGCCGGTTCTTTGTGCGGTTCATGTTGGAGTCAAAGGGAACCTCAAAGTACTGTGGAGACACAGAAGTGGAGAGGAGGGTTAACAATGACACGCACGCACGCACGCACGCACGCACGCACGCACGCACGCACGCACGCACGCACGCACGCACGCACGCACGCAGTTCTACAAAACACAGTCAGACAAAACACAGTCAGACAAACTTCAACAGGCATAAACCATCATAATCTCCTAAACACACATGCACACGTGTGTGTTTGTGTGTGTTTGTTTCTTAACCCATTTAAGCCTGACGTCGAAATAAAAAAAAAGGTCTTCTAAATCCTGACAGTTTTCTGAAATACCTATGTTTCTATGTCAGTGGTGTTCAATATTTCATGTCAAGGACGCCCAGAACTGTGTGTATTTGGCCGCCGACCCCAATTTGAAAATATGTTTCCCCCAGAAGCAAAGATTTGAGTTAAAATCGTTCACTCTGAAAGAATATATTGTGGTGTCTCGATGGCAGAACACCGCCCAACAGGGGTGAAGCAGCACGCTATCGGGCGAGTTGGGCGGTAAGTCGAGCGCCACGATTCACTACCCATTCTATGTGTAAACGTGAATAGATATTATACTGATTGTGTCCTGTCCTGTGTCCGACTATAGGCTTCTACGGCGCACTCAGTGAGCGCCTATCTGACGGACAGTCACATTACTGACTGGTGAAGAGGACGAGGAAAGAGGAGCACATAAGGATGGAAACGGAGTAAATCCCTTAGTACAGCACATACCTAAACATGCACGGGATGGAACCGGAGTAAACCCCTTAGTACACAGCAGAGGAAGCGGAGTGACGCACTCATCCAATGCTGAGTATCCACTATACTTCCCGTGCTTATATATAGAGGCCGAGAGCTGCACAGACTGTTTGATCACGTACCTGCGTTCCCGTTTGCAACCGGCAGCTCTGCGGAGAGCGTGTCTGGCCTAAGTTGTACTCACCCATTCACATTCCTTGCCGAGAGAGTAAATGTCATGCCAACCTGTGTGAAGTCATATACGCACCTTTGATCGCAGTCCCGAGACGAGGTCCAGTGGCGCCCCGCCAGCACCATCAAGTGGGCGAACAAAGGAACTGAACTATCTGTGTTGTAACTCCCTACTGTGACATGCCATGCAAGTGAATCTGAAAGTACTATTCTGTTAAATGAATTCTGTGATTAAAAGCCTTGGAATAGGCAAACGTCCTTCTGTCTCCTGGGTGTGTGTACCAGTCACCACAATTGGTGGAGAATCCGGGCACTGACTGGTCCACGCTAAATAAAACCCAAGCATGATGGAGCAGAATAACGCCATCGCCGCGCTGATACAGAATCAGGCCGAGCTACAGGCAGCGGTGCAAGAGATGGCACGGAGCCTAAGACGGGACCATGCAGCGTCTCGGCCGCCGGGGGATGTCCTCTCCAAACTGACGCCCCACGACAATATCGTGGCCTATCTCGAGCTGTTTGAGCGGATCGCAGCCCGAGAGAGGTGGCCGGTCATGGACTGGGGGACCATACTATCCGGATTCCTGACCGGCGAGCCCCAACAAGTGTGCAGCGACCTCTCCATCGCCGAATCCCGTGACTACCAGAGATTAAAAGCCGCCATACTCGCCAGCCAGGGCAACAGCCTGCCGGCGCGTGCCCAAAAGTTCCACAACTGGTCCTTCGCCGCCAGCCAGCCCGCCCGGAGCCAGGTCGCCTCGCTGATGCGTCTCACGGGCAGCTGGCTACTCGGAGAAGGAGACGTGCCACCCGTGGAGAGAGTGGTCATCGACAAGTGTATCCGGGCGCTGCCGGCCGAAGCACGGAGGTACGCCTCACAAGTGAGCCCCGGCTCCGTTGATAGACTGATTGATCTGATCGACAACTGGCAGGTCACCTGCGACCTGATGAAGACTCCCCGCGGGGAGACCTCCAGCAAACCGGCCACCGAAGAACGTCCCAGCCGTGACCGGCGCTCGAACCGAGGCCAGCAGCAGCAGCAGACCGAGCGCCGAGACGGGGGCTCGGAGCGCTCCTCCCGAGGCGGAGAGAAACCCCGCAAATGCTATGTGTGCGGAAAAATAGACCATATCGCTTGGGCCTGCCCAGAGAGAGACCGGGATGCTTCCATGGCGAGCGTGACGTCAGAGGCCCCCCGTACCGCTCTGCACACCCAGAGCGAACCAGGACAACAATTCTCTATACCGGTGAAAATCGACGGCACAGACGCCCAGGCCATACTGGACTCAGGCAGCGCGGTCACGCTCGTGCGCGCCGACCTGGCGGGAGCGCTCTCCTCTGTCACCATCCCGGTCACCTGTGTCCATGGAGACGTACGCCACTACCCCACGGCCAACGTGCGGGTACAGACGCCCCGCGGCGACACGACGGTGGCCGCCGGCGTCGTCCCCGACCTACCGGTGCCTCTCCTATTAGGCTATGACTGCGCTCTCTTCGAGCGCTACTGGAAACCCGGCCAACGAGCGGCGCGGCCCCGCCGCTCACACAGACCCCGCCGCCGCCGCCAAACCACCGCAGCACGGCCCGCCTACCCGGCATTCCGCGGCCGCGGCAGAGAGAACCCCAGCGGCGGCTCGGCCAGAGAGGACGATCGAGCGCCTTCCCCCTCCTCTGGCTCAAGCCCGCCTGACAGCCTCGCAGAGGAGCCAGATGTGCCGACGCGCGGACCCCCGGCCTCGGAGAGCCCGGACCCCTTCGCCGAGTTCCCGGACGCCGAGCCCCGAGAGGCGGCGACCCGTGGCGAGTTTGCCACCCTACAGTGGGAGGACTCGAACCTCCGCGGCGCCCGCGGACAAGTGACAGCTATCGATGGCCAGCTCGAGGAGGGGGTGAGTGAGCTACACTATCCTTATTTTTGTGTAAAACGAGGAATGTTATACCGGGGAACAAAAAATCGAGGCGGGGAGATTGTAGAACAGCTGCTTGTGCCGAAGCAGTATGTGAGCCGCGTCCTATTCCTGGCACACACCCACCAGTTGGGAGCCCACTTGGGGGTCCAGAAAACATACGAGCGAGTGATGGCACGGTTCTATTGGCCGGGAGCAAAAAAAGCGATAGAGGATTTTTGTAGAAGCTGTCCAGAGTGCCAGCTAGTGGCGCCCCGCCCGTTCCAACGCAACCCACTCATCCCCCTGCCCATTATTGACATTCCATTCTCACGCATCGCCATGGATGTGGTGGGACCCTTGCCCAAAACTAATCGGGGACACAGATATATTCTCGTAATTGTAGATTACGCCACCCGATACCCCGAGGCCATTCCCCTGCGCGCTGCAACAGCCAAAGCAGTGGCGCATGAGCTACTCATGTTAGTCAGCCGGGTGGGAATTCCAGATGCGGCGATTTCGGATCAGGGCACTTGTTTTATGGCGCAAGTGATCACGCTCCTGTACAAGTGGCTAAATATCAAAAGGATTAAAACCTCGGTGTATCATCCTGAGACTGACGGGCTCGTCGAGCGGTTTAATCAGACGCTCAAAAAGATGCTAAAAAAGTTGCCTGATATTGATGGAAAGGATTGGGACCGCTTGATTCCCTATGTGATGTTCGCTATCCGTGAAGTCCCCCAGGCATCCACAGGTTTCTCCCCCTTCGAGCTGCTCTATGGACGGCAGCCGCGCGGCCTGTTGGACCTGGCTCGAGAGGCCTGGGAGAGCGAGCCTTCTCCACATCGGAGCGTAATAGATCATGTGGAACAGATGCAAGCGCGCGCCAGGAGGATATGGCCGCTCGTCCGTGAGCACATGGAAAAGGCACAACAAGAGCAGAGCCGGGTCTATAATCGACGAGCCACGCCGAGAGAATTCCAGGTGGGTGACAAAGTGCTGGTTCTGATCCCCACCGTTGAATGTAAATTCCTGGCCAAGTGGCAGGGGCCATATGAAATTGTGGAAAAGATTGGCCCGGTCAACTACAAGGTGTGCCGACCCGGACGCCGCAAGAATGAGGTTATTTATCATGTGAACCTATTAAAGCGGTGGCACCAGCCCGAAGCCGCCCCCCCCTCTGCTCTACTAACTATTGTCTCCCCTCAGAATGTGGAGGAGGTACCGATCGGGGGGGATTTGTCCCCCAACCAGATCCAGGATGTGAAGGAGCTCCTGGCTCGCTATCGAGATCGTTTCTCAGAGATCCCCGGCCGCACGAATGTGATCCGCCACGACATCATCACCGAGCCGGGGAAAGTGATTCGACAGCGGCCGTATCGCATACCAGAGGCCCGCCGGCTGGCGATTAGAGACGAGGTCAAGAAGATGCTGACGCTCGGAGTGATCGAAGAATCCCATAGCCCGTGGTCTAGCCCTATCGTCATCGTGCCCAAACCGGACGGCTCGCTCCGGTTCTGCAATGACTTTAGGAAGCTGAATGACGTCTCCCTCTTCGACACGTATCCCATGCCGCGGTCCGACGAGTTGGTGGAACGGCTGGGGCCGGCCCGGTTCGTCTCAACGCTGGATCTGACCAAAGGATACTGGCAAGTGAGACTCACAGACCGCGCCAAAGCGAAAACCGCTTTCTCCACGCCGGACGGATTATTTCAATACACCGTGCTTCCCTTTGGTGTCCACGGAGCCCCGGCCACCTTTCAGCGGCTCATGGACAGGGTACTGAGACCCCACCGTGAGTATAGCGCCGCCTACTTGGATGACATCATCATCCACAGCGAGACCTGGGGCCAACACCTCGAGCATCTGGAGGCAGTCCTAGGTGCCCTGCGCAAAGCGGCGCTCACCGCGAATGCAAAAAAATGCCAAGTTGGACTGACCGAGACTGACTATCTCGGCCACACCATCGGTCGCGGCTATATTAAGCCACAGCACAAGAAAGTGGAGAGGATACGTGACTGGCCCCGCCCCACCAACAAGAAACAGGTGAAGTCGTTTCTTGGTTTGATGGCATACTACCAAAAGTTTATTGACAACTTTTCTACTATCGCAGGGCCACTCCATGAGCTGACACGAAAAAATTTCCCTAACACTGTGAAGTGGACGCCCGAGACGGAGGAGGCGTTCCAACAGCTTAAAGCCGCTCTGTGTGCGGAGCCGGTCTTAAAAGCGCCAGACTTCACAAAACCCTTCCTCCTGCACACTGACGCGTCGGGGACAGGGCTCGGGGCTGTCCTTGCGCAAGACTTTAACGGCGAGGAGCACCCGATCACGTTCATAAGCCGTAAACTCCTACCCCACGAGAAAAATTACGCAACCGTAGAGAAAGAGTGTCTAGCTGTGAAGTGGGCAGTGCACCACTTAAAATACTATCTCTGGGGAAGGACCTTCACACTCTTCACCGACCACGCCCCCCTCAGATGGATGTCCACCAACAAAGACACTAACGCTCGCGTAACGCGCTGGTTCCTTGAACTACAGGCTTACAAGTTCAAGGTGGAACACAAGCCAGGGCGGAGCATCCCCCACGCCGACGCCCTGTCTAGACGGTACGAGGAGGACGGGGGGGGGGGACCCGCACCAGCCAAGCGCTTAAGGGGGGGGATATGTGGTGTCTCGATGGCAGAACACCGCCCAACAGGGGTGAAGCAGCACGCTATCGGGCGAGTTGGGCGGTAAGTCGAGCGCCACGATTCACTACCCATTCTATGTGTAAACGTGAATAGATATTATACTGATTGTGTCCTGTCCTGTGTCCGACTATAGGCTTCTACGGCGCACTCAGTGAGCGCCTATCTGACGGACAGTCACATTACTGACTGGTGAAGAGGACGAGGAAAGAGGAGCACATAAGGATGGAAACGGAGTAAATCCCTTAGTACAGCACATACCTAAACATGCACGGGATGGAACCGGAGTAAACCCCTTAGTACACAGCAGAGGAAGCGGAGTGACGCACTCATCCAATGCTGAGTATCCACTATACTTCCCGTGCTTATATATAGAGGCCGAGAGCTGCACAGACTGTTTGATCACGTACCTGCGTTCCCGTTTGCAACCGGCAGCTCTGCGGAGAGCGTGTCTGGCCTAAGTTGTACTCACCCATTCACATTCCTTGCCGAGAGAGTAAATGTCATGCCAACCTGTGTGAAGTCATATACGCACCTTTGATCGCAGTCCCGAGACGAGGTCCAGTGGCGCCCCGCCAGCACCATCAAGTGGGCGAACAAAGGAACTGAACTATCTGTGTTGTAACTCCCTACTGTGACATGCCATGCAAGTGAATCTGAAAGTACTATTCTGTTAAATGAATTCTGTGATTAAAAGCCTTGGAATAGGCAAACGTCCTTCTGTCTCCTGGGTGTGTGTACCAGTCACCACAATATATTAAAAGATCTGAGGCACATTTTCACGATTTTTCAAAAATAGCAGACCTACAAGCTCGTAGCGCGGCACTCGGTGCCGCGCTATGAGCTTGTAGATCTGCTATTTTTCAACAGCTAAAGCATAACATAATGCTTTAAAAACGCCAAAAGGGGTTCCCGCCCAGAATGGTTTAAGAGATGTGAAGGTCATATACAGTATGGATGTGGTGTCTGCGGTTGGCTCTTCATTATAAACCCTCCACACATAAGCCTACTGAATTGATTCTTTGTTCTTTGCGCCGCCCCGTTTTCTTTTTTTGAACTTGCGGCGCCTTCGACATCAGCGCGCTCCGCTGCCGTGTGGATGTCATTTATGGAGAGAGAGAGAGAGAGAGAGAGAGAGAGAGAGAGAGAGAGAGAGAGAGAGAGAGAGCATGCCGGCACGGATCACGCACGCCCCTGCACTCATCTTCAGAGCCAGAGGACGCCTTTCATGTCGGCCGTGTTAACCCTGTAACCAATAATCCTGTCAGCCCGCCGTCATCGTTCGTTCCACCCAGTCTCGTCTCTCTCTGCCCTCCATCGCTCGCTCGCTCGGAGGACACAACCTCACGACCGCACAGCTCGACACCGTCTACGTGCGTGCGGCCACTGGCCTTCACAAACGCCCGTGGAGCCCGAGGCCTGCGCACGTAAAACGCCTTGTGGACGATTATTGCCTCACGGCAGCACCAAATGTACAAAATAACTTAGGGGGGGGACGGACTGCTTTCTTTGCAGCTATGCAGGCATGGGACTATTGTGAAAATTGGGGATGCACTGAATATTTGGCCACCAAAACTACTCGGCCAAATAGCCGAATATTCGGTGTTCGGTTGATTTTAGAGCCGAAGCCGAATAGTCATAAGAAGGAGGGTTACCTTTCGTAAGCTATACCGTTTTGTTGTGATGACACGATCAAAATATAATCGTGTCTTTTACCATTATCATGTAGATAACAAAAGGTACGGCCATGACAGCAATGATACAAAAACTGGTGTGTGTGTGTGTGTGTGTGTATATATGTATATATACAGTATATATATAAAATCGGCCAACCATTTCCTATATTCAGGTTCGGCCAATAATTTCCCATTCGGTGCATCCCTAATGGAACATGTCATGTCACGTACATCTGATCAAAACCATGGCGATTCAGAACGAAAATACATCGCATGGAACTCCGAAAACGGCACAAAAACATACTCAAATCACACAAATGTATATTTGCATAGCATCAACGTTTTAAACTAAGGACAGGTTCGGACTTGCCAACAACACCCAGAGCAGGTAACCACAATGAGAGAACTTATCTTATATCCTATATGCATTCACATGGTATAGTTACTGTGTAGGTCTTGTACATTCACAGTAAATACACTAATTCTGTTTTCAGATCACACTAGACAGCCTTTTCAAGTCACCCATGAGGAGGGTAACATGACCGTGAGTGTGTTCATCACAATGCTTATAGCTTGAAACACCAAAGGGGGTTCCCGTCCAGAATGGGTTAAGGTGCAAGCGTAGAGTGTCATAGATTGCTGGTTCTCAGTCAGGGTACCTACCGGAGAGTCCCCAGTTAAAATGCGTGATAAGTTAGGAACCAAATGGACCCTTATGGGTCTGCAACTCTACGTGTACAACAAACAGACTGAACCATTTATCCATCCATCCATCCATCCATCCATCTTCAACCGCTTATCCGTAGTAAGGTCGCGGGGGCAACAGCTCCACCAGAGTGCTCCAGACTTCCCTCTCCAGAGCAACATTAGTGACTTCCTCCTGGGGGATTCCGAGACGTTCCAAGGCCAGTGAGTCGATGTGTTTCCTCCAACTGCGCCTTGGTCTGTCCCGGGGTCTCCTCCCAGTGGGACGTGCGTCGAGGACCTCCCTAGGGAGACGCCTGAGAGGCATCCGACCTAACCAGATCCCCGAACCACCTCAGCTGACTCAGCTTTCATATTTTGTACATGCTCAAATGATCAGTCACTGAGGATTTTTACAGTTTTAACACATTTTGTGCCCAAAACGTCTGTGGACGTCCTGGGTATTACCGCACGTGCATAGCCCAAGACGTCTGTGGACGTCTTTGGAAAAAAATAAATATATATATATATATATTTTTTTTAACACGTGGTGCCAAAGTTTGTGTTTTCGCCATTGAGAATGCATTTGGCGTTTAAATTAAATAACTCAGAAACTATAAAACATTTCAAAGTAAAAAGTTCCAGCATGTGTCTCCACAGTCAGCTGAATTATAAAAAATGTGAATGGATTTTCTAGGTGAAAGTGATTTTGGGCAGTTTTGCGTGGGCTCTTATTTAATTTAAACGCCAAAGTGTGTTTTGATTAAAAAAAAAATATATATATATATATATATATATATATATATATATATATATATTTTTTTTTTTTTTCCAAAGACGTCCACAGACGTCTTGGGCTATGCACGTGCGGTAATACCCAGGACGTCCACAGACGTTTTGGGCACAAAATGTGTTAAGATGGGGTCCCAGAGAAGAAGAAAAATAAACATTGTATCAAAAGGGATTCGCGTGGCCTTAATGCTTATCAAACTGAGAGACCTTTACATTTTTAATTGAGAATCAATATCATAGATCCACATCGTATATCGAACAAAGATGAAGACTCTCTAGTAGGCACCGATTTTAAAGATGGAGTGCCATGATTTTTTCCCACCCTAAAACATGATCATCGGGTCTTATTGTTATATAAGGAGGAAGACGTTTTTCAAAAAAAGTGTACAGTATTTGTTAAAATGTCGTTTTTAGGTGGGCACGCCCACCAGTTAATTAAGTATGCATGGTTTGCCTGGTGGGTGGTGATGGGTGGTGATCCACCTGAACTTAAGCCGCACCCACAGCTGTAGTTGTATGATAAAGGGGGAGGGGCTGATAATGTGATGTCACTATATTGCTGTTTTTTTCATTGGCACGTTGACTCCAGGAAGGACCACTAAGGGAAGACATCATTGCACAATAAAAACGACTCCAGGGTGTCTAATGAAGTACTGTCACCTCATAGACACATGAAAAACTGGAAAAATACAAAAATTGTGGCACTCCATCTTTAACTGAATCTAAAACTTAGTACGCCGTGCGTAAATGACTCGCCATGTAGACGGTCACAGGCTAGCCTGGCTAATAAGCCAGACTAATATCACACAACACTGTCGCGGTATATTAGTCTGGGCTGGCTCCACTTGGATTTCATTTCCCGGGGGGCGGGTTCAAACATTTTCTCTTTGACGCAATTGGTCAGAGCTACTGTCAGTCAAAGGTCTCAAGCATTGAACGTCACTGTACCAAAGCCCGCCCATATTGCATACCGTGTCCCGATTGGCCCGACCTGTTCTCGGTTGTAGGAAAGAGGCGTGCTACTGAGCCTCGCCAGACCCTAATCCGCTGGCAGGCAATTTTTTTTTTGCCAACGGCTGATTCGGTCTGGTTTATTAACCAGGCTAGTCACAGGCCATGTCTGTCTGTCTGTCTGTCTGTCTGTCTGTCTGGGCCGTGGACAGAGGGGTGATAAATCCATAGGACGGGGGTGTCGCGGTACAGATGATGGGAGGAGGAGGGCTTCTACAATAGGACGCTTATGCATTATGTCGGGGGTTCTTCCACGGACATCTGGAAGTGGGAACAACGTGAGGAGGCATGACCATAGAACATCTTTGTGCTGGAGGAGCACTGCTCGCCCTGTGCACTTGCACACAGTGGTGGACAATAGTGTTGATTTCGTCGACCGAAACTAAGACGAAAAATGTCCGTCGACTACATTTTTTCCACTGACGAAAACCGAATGGAAACTAAATAAAAACTAAGCAATGACTAAACTAAGACTAAATATACTGACAGATAAAAACTAGACTAAAATGTTAGGAAGGGACTAGTGGACAAGAGATCCAGTATAAGTCATTTTACAATTGGTTGCATAGTGAAAATAGCCGATCTACAAGCTGGAAGCATTGATTTAGATCAAGAGTTATTCAACGTTTTAACATTTTTGATCCCATCCGTTAAAATTGTGAGCTTGTAGATCTGCTATTTTCCAAACGATTTTTATACATTTGAAAACTTGGGAAATGGGACATTGCGCACAATGAGTAATTTTACTTTTTGGTACTTAAACTAAATAAACGTTGAGGCCAATACTTTTGAACTTTTACTCAAGTACATGTTGAAGTCCAGACTTGTACTCGAAACACAGAGTATTGATACTTTTACTCAAGTAAAATGTTTGAGTACTATGTTACACCACTTGCACAGATACAGGGAGGGGGACGGAAGGTGGGTGGAAGGTGTGTGTGTGCGCGCGCGCGTGCGTGTGTGCACACGTGTGTTTGGGGTACAGCTACAGTATGTGAAAACCTACTTCTTGTGGCGTTTTATGATGTGCTCTGGAGGAGTGCTGTGCTTCAAAGTGCCCCCACGAGATCGCAATGTGTGACTAAAATGCAAACACATGGGGCGCTTGAACGCAGGAACCGGCTAATCTGTGTGTGTCTGTGTGTGTGTGTGTGTGTGTGTGTGTGTGTGTGTGTGTGTGTCTCGATCTTTTGGCCTGCGTACAACAAGCCATCGACTAATGAAGAAAACAGATAAAGCACTCTCAGACGAGAGAATATTGAGATCCATAACTCCTGAAATATGGCAGGCATAAAACCCGGCTAATAAACCAGATAATCCACCTTCTCTCTTCTAAACCGGCCCACTATAGATTTACTGGCCACTTGGACACGGCCAAGGCTCTCCGTATAAAGAAAAAGCACCTCTGTGTGGACGCTAATGCATTTCATTTATCCCATCGAGACCCGAGACACAGATTTAACTAAAATGTCTTCCAAATCAGAAAAAATGCGTGTTTCTAACGTCAGTGGTTATCATGTCAAGGACCTCAAAAAAATATATGTAATTGCCCCCCCCCCCATCTGAAAAATATGTTGTTTCAGGGACAATATGTTGTTTCCCCCCCCTCCCCCGCAGAAGCAAAGATTTGACTTAAAAAAGTGTCTGCGGTGAAAGAATATATATTCAAAGATTTGCACTACACTTTCACGATTTCCCCCCCAAAAAATAGCAGAGCTACAAGCTCGTAAGTGCCACGCTACGAGCTTGTAGATCTGCTATTTTTCCAACAGTTAAAAGTTTTAAATCATGGTTAAAAGCTATAAAGGTGACACAGAATCGTTCCCGTCCTGAATAGGTTAAATCCAGTATAACGTTTACGTTTTTATTTCCCTGGAGTCCCCTGGGGTGTGTGTGGGCCGTACCACTAAGTTACACAGCAGAGGGGGGTCCGTCTTTGCGTTAAGTGTGACAAGGGGAGGGATTTTTTTTTTTTGGAGGGCCTGAACCGTCTCGCTGAGCTCTCTCTCCTCAGGAAAGACTGCATGGTGGGAAAAGCAGCAGCATCATCCTGACCTGCTACGCCTACTTAATCCTTTTTGACCCTGGGAACGATTCTATAAATGTCTTCTAAATTCTGACAGTTTTCTGAAAAAGCTATGTTTCTATGTCAGTCGTTCTTCGATTTTTCAAAAATAGCAGACCTACAAGCTCGTAGCGCACCACTCGGTGGCGCGCTATGAGCTTGTAGATCTGCTATTTTTCAATAGCTAAAGCATAACATAATGCTAACACCAAAAGGGGTTCCCGTACAGAATGTGTTAATCCTTTTAGCCCTGACAACAGATTCTACAAAATGTCTTCCAAAATCATGACGGTTTGCTGAAAAAAAAACTATGTTTCCTATGTCAGTGGTTCTCAAACTATCTCATGTCAACAAGGACCCCCAACAATTATTATAATGTAATTGGACGCCGACGCCCCATCTGAAAATATGTTGTTCCAGGGACCTATACCAGAAGCAAAGATTTGAGTTAAAACCGTTCTGGAAGAATATATACGCTCTGAAAGAACATACATTCCAAATTTGCGCGACATTTCATTTTCACGATTTCTCAAAAATAGCAGACCTACAAGCTCGTAGCGTGGCACTCGGTGCCGCGCTACGAGCTTGTAGATCTGCTATTTTCCAATAGCTAAAGTATGTCATGATGCTTAAAACACCAAAAGGGGTTCCCCGCCCAGAACGGGTTAAGGAAATCTAAAGCTTCAGCGAATGTTCCCCGCCGGATGAGTCAAAAGTGCAAGTTCCAGGGAGGGACCTCCAGAAGCACAGATTTTAGTTAGAAATGCCAGCTTTAAAAATATATATGTACATACATTCAAAGTTTTTCACTATTTTTCAAAAAATAGCAAAGCTACAAGCTCGCATGAGCCATGAGCTTGCATATCTGCTATTTTTGAAATAGCCAAAGCATAAGATAATAGGTTAATTAAAATCTAAATTGTTTTAATGGGTAAAAAGTAAAACCTGTCAATACGTCTGCCCCACTCCTTTCGTCCCTCTACACCATGCACGGGAAACTGGCGGCCACACCATCACTTAACCCATTGATGCCTGGTGCAACCTATACGTTGTTCTACCCTTGATGCCGGCACGCTCTCTGTGTCTCATCAGCTATTGCTATACATGTAGCAACATAACTATTTAAAAAAATAAGGAACCAGAATTTGAAGGTTTTCAGAAACCTTAGGTCAGGCCCTAGAAGGCGTTCCCAGATTCGGCCTCAGGCATCAATGGGTTGATGCATCAATTAATATCAGAATACTGATATTATATAAAACAATATATAATATTCTTTTCAGCTGCTACAATTCCAAACATGCAAACGTGACATACTTTAATTACGTTGGTCTATATAATTATGTAGCTTAATGACTAGTATTGCAACGTTATTGTCTCTTTATGTCCATATATATATAGTTCAAGTGAACATAACTAACTTGAATGCATTTGATATTACATAAAAAATTTACTTTGCAGGATTCCAATTCAAAAACAGCACAAAATAATGCAGGATTTGAATTCAAATATAGCATGAAAAGCCGATCTACAAGCTGAAAACGCGTCACAGTGCGACGCGTTTTCAGCTTGTAGATCGGCTATTTTCTACAGTAATATGCAAAGTTGCCCATCCCTGCTCTCTACATCACCAAATGGCCTATTTCCGCCAAACGTTTGTCCCATACTGTGACACGCAGCGGAATGGGGACACACCAGGGTTCATGTGGTTTAACCAATTTAGACCTGGGACCAGATTCTACAAAATGTCTTCTAAATCATGACAGTTTTCTGAAAAACCAACGTTCCTACGTCAGTGGTGCTAAAACCATTTCATGTCAAGGACCCCAAAAATTATCTGTAATTGGACGCCGACCCCCCATCTGAAAATATGTTGTTCCAGGGACCCACTCCCCAGAAGCAAAGATTTGATTTGAAAAACGTTTGCTCTGAAATAATATATATTCAATGATCTGCACCACAATTTTCACGATTTAAAAAAAATAGCAGACCTACAAGCTCGTAGCGCGCCACTCGGTGGCGCGCTACGAGCTTGTAGATCTGCTATTTTTCAATAGCTAAAGTATAACATAATGCTTTAAAACACCCCAACAGGGTGTTCCCGTCCAGAATGGTTTAAGCAAAGAGCTGCAACAGCCTCTCTGCTTGATAGTCATGCCCCGGAGCACCTCGGAAATGTGACGTCTTCCCCTTTTTCCCATTTGGTTCTGGTTGCTTCTGGTGGTGGAACTTAAGAAGCCACAACAATCCCGGAGTGATAAAAAAGCCGGGAGTGGAATAAGCTGTCCTCCATCATGGCATCAGCATGCTCTCAAAATATAAGCCTTTCCTCGTCTCCCGTAGTGGGTTCTGAGCTCACAGCTCCAAGTGGTGAACGGTAACAGAGTACATTTGCTTAACCCATTTAAGGCCTGACGTCGAAATAAATAAAAAGTATTCTGAAAGAATATATATATATTCAATGATTTGTGCCACATTTTCACGATTTTTCTAAAATAGCAGACCTACAAGCTCGTAGTGCGCCACTCGGTGGCACGCTATGAGCTTGTAGATCTGCTATTTTTCAATAGCTAAAGTATAACTTTTGTTAAAACACCAAAACAGGTTGACGTCCAGAATGGGTTAAGTACTGTATAAGTACAATTTACTTTGCATGAGTACCACTACATCTCGGATCCAAATATTGTACTTTCTCTGCTACATTTATTTGAAAACGCTACTAGTTACTAGTAGATTTTGATTATTATTACAATAAAAAATACAAGTTCACAATGCGACACATTATGAGCTTGTAGATCTGCCATTTTCAAAATAGTATTTATACATTTGAAAACTTGATATGGGGACATTCTGCACAATGACTATTACTTTTGGTACTTCCAAGTACATGTTCAAGCCAATAACATTTGTACTTTTACTCAAGTTCATTTTGAATTCCGGACTTTTAACTTGACGTAACGTAGTATATGAGCGGTTTTAAAACCTCTGTGAGCATACAGACCCCCACGATATATGTAACTTAAAATGTGTCTTAGCTTTTTAATTGTAAACCTATGTGTAACTTCACATGTATACCTGTTGATCTTCTGATGTATTGTGATGTTTTTCTATATGATTTTGCACTACTCGACGACACTGAAAATGAGTGAAATTTACTTATTTTTATTTTATTTTGTATTTTATATTTTTTTATGGAGGGACAGACAGTAGGCTGACAGGAAATGGGAAGAGAGATGGGGGGGGGAGACATGCAGTAAAGGCCGTCGGGATCGGGAGTCGAACCCGCGGCACACTGCCAGACTGGGTTACCAGCCAAGGTGCCTGGACCGCTGAGCCACGGCCCAGGCCGAAATTTACTTATTTTGAGAATAAATAAAACTTGACTGAATTCATTTCTTACATTGCAGAATTGATACCTTTACATACAGTAAGTATAAAGGACCTTGCAAAACGGGGGAGCGATACAACGCGCCTATAGTTCATTTTCAATGACACCTGCGTTTTTAGCTCGGTAGAAGTCGCTGGTGCGACAACGCAAGCGTATTTACGCGAGCGCGGTCCCGTGCGTTTGTTGCGCGCGTTGCTCGTTTCGTGCACTCGCCCGCCGCGACTCACCAGACCTGGATTCTGTTCTGGTTTTTTTTCTTTACGCTTGCGTTGTTGCGCCCCCTCTCTTCAACAGACCTGGAGGAGACCTGTCGTTGATCCAGGCAACGACGCCTGCGTTCCTCGCAGGTGTTCCCCTTTAACTGGCTTATTGCCAGCCTAATTAACAGTGGATTGTGCCTTCTGCCTGCACTAGTCATATGTTTAATTTGTAATTTTAATGCCAATAATGTCCGGAATGCTAAGCGATCATTGTTTATTTTAATAACTAAGTAAAATCAATAATACGTCATGGCCATAAGGGGGTTAACCCATTTTGGGCGGGAACTCCTTTTGGTGTTAGCATTATGTTATGCTTTAGCTATTGAAAAATAGCAGATCTACAAGCTTGTAGGTCTGCTATTTTTTTTTAAATCGTGAAAATAAGTGGCGCAAATTTGGAATATATATTTTTCTTCAGAGCAAACGTTTTTAACTCAAATCATTGCTTCCGAGGGGGTCCCTGGAACAACATACGTTCAGATGGGGGGGTCAGAGGCCAATTACATATCATTTTTGGGGGTCCTTGATATGAAATATTGAGCACCACTGAAACATGGGTATACTTCAGAAAACTGGAGGATTTAGTCAAGACATAAAAAAAAAAAAAAATGTGAGTATGTTTTTTCACCACTTTGGCTCACACAGCAGCGTTCCAAGTCCTTGCGGTGTGGGGGGAATGCAATGCTGGCTGGCTGGGCCATGCAGGAACTGCCTTGGCTTCCTCTAAAGCTCTCTGGCTATAGCTGTTGGAGGAGTCTGCTGACCCCCGGACTTTGGGGCGTTCCGCTTACGCAGAGCGAGCTATAGCGACCGTTGCAGCTGTGTGTCTGCGGGCTGCGGGAGACCGGGGACCCCGAGGTGCACGGCGAGGTGTTAATTCTATTTCCTGGGTCAGGAAACGCGTCATGAGGTCAGGGGGCCGCGCGGGAGACGGCCAGAGAGAGAGAGAGAGAGAGAGAGAGAGAGAGCGCTTTTTTTTCTTGATTCTGGAACGCTAAAAGCAGAGCAGAGAGTGGGACTGCAGGCTAAAGGAGCAGTGTTGTATTTGGCATTTCTATTTTAGTTTTAGTCATAGTCTCTTGAATAGTTTTCACTTAGTTTTAGTCACATTTCAGTCACCCGTAATGTGTTGGTTTAGTTCTAGTCGACTAAATGTCGTGAGATTTTAGTCGACTAAATCTATAGGTGATTTAGTCGACCGAAATGCATTTAAGCGGGCCTTGATGCCGTCGTAATGACTGGTTTTACACTTGCTGAAAATAGCCGATCTACAAGCTCACGTTGTGAGTGTGTAGCGCGTTCTCTCTCTCTCTCCATCTCTGTCTCTCTCTCCATATAAAAACACAGGAATCCACTTACTTTCCAATAAGACCATGCTGCACATACAAAAAAAAAGAACAAACCCTGACACTCTCTGGAACGGCCCGCGCTGTGCACTCTGCCCCTGCAGCCCTACAGGGCATACCGTACCGTGCACGCTCACGTGTGTGTGTGCGTGTGTGTGTGTGTGTGCATGCACGAGAGTTTGAAAACAATGCTGATTTTGTTGACTAATACTATGACGAAAAACGTTCGACTACCTTTTTACACGGATGGAAACTGAATAAAAACACAATGGAAACTAAACTATGATGACTAAATATACTGACAATTTCATCAACACATCAAAACTAGAGTAAAATGTTAGGAAGGGGACTAGTAGACAAGATATCCAGTATAAGTAAAAGACAAGACATTTTACACTTTGTTGCTGAAAATAGCCGATCTACAAGCTCGTAGAGCTTGTAGATTGGCTATTTTAAGCAAGTGTAAAATCAGCCATTACGACAGCATCAATCAGCCATTATGACGGCATCAAGGCCCGCCAAAATACATTTTAATCGACTAAATCAACTGTGGATTTAGTCGAGTAAAACTAGACCAACACCAAAAACATTCCAGGAGACTAAAATGTGACTAAACCTAAATGAAATCCATTCAAAAGACTTTGACTAAAACAAAAATCAAAATTTGCTGTCAAAATCACCGTTTGAAAACATGGACGACGAAAAAAAGAAAAAAAAAAACTCCCATACCTATTGGGAGAAATACAACAATGTGCAAAACACAGCAGCAAGATCTGTGGAACCGTTGCGACAAAATAATGTAGCCAATGGAATACAACCACCCTAAGGACCGTGTAGACCTACTGCACATGTAAACAGGGCTGTTAGCTATAAAGACATCTTACGCCATTTAGGCCTGAGGTCGAAATTTAAACAATGTCTTCTAAATCCTGACAGTTTTCTGAAATACCTCATGTTTCTGTATCAGTGGTGCTCAATATTTCATGTCAAAGACCCCAAAAATGATATATGTATTTGGCCGCCGACCCCCGTCTGAAAATATGTTGTTCTGGGGACCAGCAGAAGCAAATATTTGAGTTAAAACGTTCGCTGTGAAAGAATATATATTCAAAGATTTGCGCCACATTTTCACGATTTAAAAAAAAATAGCAGACCTACAAGCTCGTAGCGCGCCACTCGGTGGCGCGCTATGAGCTTGTAGATCTGCTATTTTTCAATTGCTAAATTATAATATGTTTAAAACACCAAAAGGGGTTCCCGCCCAAAATGGGTTAAATTGTTTTGTTTTTTTAGTATACCATTCAAGTATCTTTGAGGAAGAAATCATGCTATTCATCCCAAAGTGACTGCAAAAGATTGCTTCTATTCGTTTCAAAGATCATTATACCCTGTGTAAATTACAACGCAATGTGACACGGCTCAGTTTACAAATGCTGTAACTGCTGTACTGTAAATGCTCCAACTGTATATACTCTCCCCATTTTGAACTTGCTTTGGCAATGTAAACATACGTTTTCTCATGCCAATAAAGCTCCTTCAAATTAAATTTAGAGAGAGAGAGAGAGAGAGAGAGAGAGAGAGAGAGAGAGAGAGAGAGAGAGAGAGAGAGAGAGAGAGAGAGAGAGAGAGAGAGAGAGAGAGAGAGCAGCGTCTACAATGCTGCGTTCCCACTGGCAGATGCTAAAGATGCAAAGCTACACAGTGCATTTGTAGCTTTGCATCATACGTTGAAAGCAGCTCAACGCTTTTGTAGCTATTGTAGCTTTTGCAGCAGCTATAGAAACGTTGGATGCATCTTTGCATCATCATGCTGCTGGCTTCCATTGAAAATCAATGGTAGACCGCATCCTTGCATCTCCCGTGTGAACGCAGTCCTAATAAGTCCTAATACTCAGAGGAGCTCACTGTCATCGTTCCCTCTTCCGTCCCCTCCTCCCCCCTCTCTCCCCTTCTTTCGTCCCCCTCTCTCTTCCTCTCTCTCCCTCTCTTCCCTTTTTCCGTCCTCCCCCCTCTCTCCCCTTCTTTCGTCCCCCTCTCTCTTCCTCTCTCTCCCTCTCTTCCCTTTTTCCGTCCTCCCCCCTCTCTCCCCTTATTTCGTCCCCCTCTCTCTTCCTCTCTCTCCCTCTCTTCCCTTTTTCCGTCCTCCCCCCTCTCTCCCCTTCTTTCGTCCCCCTCTCTCTTCCTCTCTCTCCCTCTCTTCCCTTTTTCCGTCCTCCCCCCTCTCTCCCCTTCTTCCGTCCCCTCCTCTCTCTCTCTCCTTCTTTCGTCCCCCTCTCTCTTCCTCTCTCTCCCTCTCTTCCCTTTTTCCGTCCTCCCCCCTCTCTCCCCTTCTTCCGTCCCCCTCTCTCTTCCTCTCTCTTTCGTCCTCTCTCTCTTCTTCCGTCCCCCTCTCTCTCCCTCCTCCTCCATCCCTCTCTCCCTCTCCCCCTCTCTCTCTCTCTCGCCTTTCAAGTTTGGTGGTTTTAGCTTCATCTGGTTCCCATCAGCGGCCCTCGCAGGCCCGTGTCATTATTTCCGCCCAACGCTCCCCATGTGTGTGCACGCAGGCATGGATGGATGGACGGGGCACGCATGCTCCATGCCATTCCCAATCCTTATGCCATGCCTTATGCGTGCCTGTGTGTGTGTGTGTTTGTGTGACTGTGTGTGTGTGTGTGTGTGTGTGTGTAGGTATATGCAGGCCCGGAGGTCACAACACAAGCCTCTGTGTAAAACCACTTTCTAAAAGTGGCCCCGATCTCCAAGCCTCGCCGTGCAGTCACGCCGTGGAGTCGTGAACGCATTGTGAGCTTGCAGGTCGGCTATTTTCTCGCGCGCACGCCACAGCCGTAAGACCCGAGTGTATAAAACGGGTCCCTTAACCTATTTAGAGCTGAGGACGCACCTGTGCCCATATAGCTGTTAACCACTTTAACCATTATTTTAAACTTTAGCCGTTCATAGCAAATCTACAAGCTACGAGCATTTTTTGAAAAATTGTGAAAAATACAAATCTTTGAATACATATTTTACAGCATACATTTTTAAGTGGTGCAACCACTTCCTTAAGTGACTATGCGTGTGGGTGGGTGGCTGGCTGGCTGGCTGCGTGCGTCTGAAGTGCATTATTGGCTATTTCCCATACCATAAGCCCTCAATGGGGGTTGGGTTTTTGTGCTAATTCGATTTTCATCGAAGTAGTAAAGTGTGCCGCTTGGGATACTATTTACATTATGAAGAGAGGATATATACAAAATAAATAGATTTATGAGCGATGGAAATAAGCAAATTAGCACAACACCCCATAGCCCCATTCAATTCATTGCAATTTTAATGCAAGGAGAAATAGCCAACAATGCGCTTTTGCACAAAATAACACCTGGACCTCTTTGGTGGGGACGTAACAACTACAAATAAAGGTAAGAAAGCCTTCTGGTATGGAATTCTCCTTTAAGTGATTACAAAGTGACACCCACTGGTGTCGCCGACGTCGTCATCTTTTTCAAGCAGGACATATTATCGGTCCTAAATGTCTCTGACACCGAGACCCGACAGGCCATAACCCATCTAGACCTGAGGACGATTCTACAAATGTCTTCTAAATCATGACAGTTTTCTGAAAAACCCTATGTTTCTATGTTAGTGGTCCTCAACCTTTTTCACGTCAAGGACCCCCATAATTATCTGTATTTGGCTGCGGACCCCCAATCTGAATATATGTTGTTCCAGGGACGCCCCCAGAAGCAAACATTTGAGTTAAAAACGCTCTGAAATAATATATTCAAAGATTTGCGCCACATTTTCACGATAAAAAAAATAGCAGATCTACAAGCTTGGCTTGTAGATCTGCACCGAGCGCCACGCTATGAGCTTGTAGATCTGTTATTTCTTCAATAGCTAAAGCATAACATAATGCTTAAAACACCAAAATGGGTTCCCGCCCAGAATGGGTTAAGCAGGACATATCGGGTCCTAAACATCTCTGACACCGAGACCCGACAGGCCCTAAGGTTTCCACTACCTGGACCAAAACGGGGGCTATAAGAGTACAGCCAAGGGCTTTTACACTCATTACTCATGTTACTCCGTTGACCACACGGCGACATTACTGCGGGGTATACTTTTACGTCTTGTATAAGCCAAGGGCGGTTAATTTGTCTTGCGTGGGCCTATATCGTTTCAAACAAACGAGAGGGCTTTCAATCATTGCATTATTAACATGTTGAGTTGTGGCCCTGGCCGGCGAAACAAAGCCCAGAGCGAAGGCGGCGGTAACACGGATAATGTAATAATGTCTGGGAAGCGGAGTTTAAGCCATTTAGGCCTGACCTCAAAAATTAAAAAAGAAATTCTAAATCCTCCAGTTTTCTGAAATAAATATTTTCACGATTTTTCAAAAATAGCAGACCTACAAGCTCGTAGATCTTGTAGCTTGTAGATCTGCTATTTTTCAATAGCTAAATTATAACATAATGTTTAAAACACCAAAAGGGGTTCCCGCCCAAAATGGGTTAAGCCATTTAGATCTGAGACCGGATTCTACAAATCTGCCTTCTAAATCCTGACGGTTTTCTGAAAAACCTATGTTTCTATGTCAGTGGTGCTCAAACATTTTCATGTCAAGGACCACCAAAAATCCTATGTATCTGGCCGCCTACCCCCATCTGAAAATATGTTGTTCCAGGGACCCCCTCAGAAGCAAAGATTTTAGTTAAAAATCACACCCGTGTGAACTGAGTGGTGCAACTCCCCTCTCCCCCTGCCTCTCTTTCTCTCTCTCTGTAATTAGCAGGCAACAGTGCAACACTATATCTCTCTCTCTCTGTTTCTGGCACAACAGCGCCACTTTTGCCCCTACTGGTACTCTAAACATTGGGACATAGTCACATAGCCCAACCCATAGTCACATAGGTTAGGACATAGCTGTTCCTTGGAGAGGTCGCACCATAGATATATATAAACACTAGATGGCTCAAGGCGGAGTTTCTGACGTCGGTCACCCGGCAGCCATCTTACTTCGGGGATACAGTACAGTATGTTCAATGGCAGCTCAAACAGAAACAGTCATAACTCGCTCAAATCTTGACGGATTTACAAACGGGTTGGTTTATTACAAACGTTGTCAACGTGGCTATGATTCAGGACGCTTATCTGCTTAATTTATGTTTTTTATATGAACGTCGTATAAAAGCATATAAGTATGCGGACGTCTCTGACGTTTATAACAAACCAAACCGTTTGAAAATCGGTTGAAAATTGAGCAAGTTATGGTCATTTAAGAGTACATGCCCCATAGACACAATGTTATGTGTCCCGAGGTAAGATGGCCGCCACGTAACGACGTCGCTCTCCATTGGCCAACAGCGCGGGTGAGCTATCTAGTGTTTATATATATCTATGGGTCGCACCACTCAAAAACCTTCACTCTGAAAGAATATATATTATTCAAAGATTTGTGTCACATTTTCACGATTTTTCAAAAAATAGCAGACCTATACAAGCTTGTAGCGCGGCACTCGGTGCCGCGCTACGAGCTTGTAGATCTGCTGTTTTTCCCACCAAAACGGGTTCCCATCCAGAATGGGTTAAGCCATTTAGATCTGAGACCAGATTCTATACAAATGCCTTCTGAATACTGACGGTTTTCTGAAAAATGTCAGTGGTGTGCTCAAACATTTTCATGTCAAGGACCCCAAAAATCCTATGTGTCTGTCCGCCGACCCCCCATCTGAAAATATGTAGTTCCAGGGACCCTCCCAGAAGCAAAGATTTGAGTTAAAAACATTCGCTCAAAGATTTGTGTCACATTTTCACGATTTTTCAAAAAATAGCAGACCTATACAAGCTCGTAGCGCGGCACTCGATCTGCTGTTGTTTTCCAATAGCTAAAGCATACCACAATGCTTAAAACAACCAAAAAGGGGGTTCCCGCCCAGAATGGTTTAAGCCCATTCCGTCCGGGAAGAGGCGAGGACACAGTGGAGATTCCAGAGGAATCCCATTCCCCTTTTCCTTTTCTTGGCCGGACTCAAAAGTCATTTATATCATCCAAGCGCATGATGACACAACGTGATATTTCAAAGTCTCCAGAAAAATACTAATAAAAAACAAAAAGATACAAACGTACTGGGGCTGGTATTTTGACAGTTTGCTGCTTGTGGAGATGGAATAGATATTCTTCGCGGAACGGCCCCGTCTGCCAAGAAGGCTGCGGCGGCGGCTCGGGATATTGAGTTTAAGTTTTAAGTTTCAGCTTTCAACACCGTGTGGATGTGATTCCAGAGGGTTTCGTGTGTCCAAAGAAAGAAAAAAAGAAAGAAGCCTGCAACATCTTGAAGAGGATGGGGAAGGAAATTGCACGCCTCCAAAATGCATCCCATGGCAAGGAAAGTGCTAATACGACATCTCAGTAAAAAGAACAAAAACACACCGGCGGGGTATAGCCATTGTATAACAAGTTGCATTATCCTGGCCTATTTCTGTCTTTAAGCCATTTAGGCCTGACGTCGAAATTTAAAAAATGTCTTTTTAAAATGTATTTTTTTCATGTTTCTATATCAGTGGTTCTCAATATTTCATGTCAAGGACCACAAAAATTATATGTAATTGACCGCCGACCCCCATCTAAAAATAAGTTGTTCCAGAGACCCTCCCAGTAGCAAAGATTTGAGTTAAAAACTCACTCTGTAACAATATATATTCCAAGATTTTTTAGGCACATTTTCACCATTTTTCAAAAAATAGCAGACCTACAAGCTCGTAGCGCGGCAATCGGTGCCGCGCTACGAGCTTGTAGATCTGCTATTTTTCAATAGCTACATTTTAACATTTTAAAACACCAATAGGGGTTCCCGCCCAAAATGGGTTAACCAACCCTATAGAATTCATCATATTCACGATTGTCTTCTGCTGCTTTATGACGTGCCCCCAAAATAGGGATGCCAGGATTAGTGCGGCTACGGTTTCTGAATGAATGGGACCACGAGGGTGGCACATTAACTGAGGCAGAGAGAAGAAGAACCCAATCTGGGCTTTCATACGCTTATCCCATTTTGGGCGGGAAGTGGGAACCCCTTTTGGTGTTTGAAGCATTATGTTATACCTTAGCTATTGAAAAATAGCAGATCTACAAGCTCGTAGCGCGGCACCGAGTGCCGCGCTACGAGCTTGTAGGTCTGCTATTTTTTGAAGAATCGTGAAAATCTAGTGAAAAATCTTTGAATATATGTGACCACACGCGATATAGAGACTGCCATCGCGGGGGTGGCAACTGTCGAGGAGAGCTGAAAAACTATTTTTTTTTTCCTTTTTTATTTTTCTGTCTAAAATAATCTGAAGCTATATTATTATTTATGTCATGTTAGAGCAGGTCTGAAATAAATGTCAGAGCTGATATCGACATATAAATATGAAATAAATGCTTAAACATGTCACTATGTCTAATGTTATAACCATTGGGTTAACCAATGCTAACTAGACATACGGCTTCCCTGCTAAAGTATGTAAATTCCGCTAAAATCCGCCTTTTTGTACACAATCGTTTTGGAAGATAATACTAGTCTTTTACAAACTTGCTAACAGAAATAGCACAGAAAGAAGTATTAACAACGATATTTTGTAAAAAGTGTGTTTATTTTGGTCCGCCTAAAGCTAATTCATGCTAATGTTCCAGCTGGGGGCACTGCTGACCACAACAATGGAAAATGCGGAAATGGCTTCCTATTTCCAATAGTAGAAGAAGAAGACTCGAATGAATGTATTGTAAACATTGTAACATTATGTCACCATAACGTGGTTATTATTAGTTGCTTTGGAATGTACCTGCCATGAAAATTAAGGTCATAATAACGCAGATCGCATCGATATGTAATATAGCGCGATAATGTACTTGTTTTAGCTACACGATTGATATCAATATATTAGCTAAATGTAGCTAACGGCTATCATTGCGGGTTGCCAGTTTCTGCGAGAGAAATAAGCAACCCGGTATATGAAAACAAGCCAAAAATAAGCGAAAATAGCCGATCTACATGCATACAAACAACACAAATCTTGTGTCTGGCATACATTATTTACAGATGGGGGTCTGCAGACAAATAATAATAATAATAACAGGCTAATGAAACAGATTAAGAGAAGAGCCAAGAGGGCACAATTTGTGCTGGGAGGGTTTGAGAGCAAACTGTCCTGTTGTCTGTTGGTTACTGTTTTTTTAATTATGTGTCCATAATCAACTACACTTTAAAAACAAACCCAAATAATCAACTACACTTTATTTTTGTCAAATACATTTGTATTAACAGGTTATAAATTATTATAAAATTGGTACAGTAGGCCTATGCATTATTTTTCTTTAGAAACAAGGCCAACTAATTATAATAAGCAGACATGGCAACACTGCTGGTTGACTAATGGAGGAATGAAGGGAAAACAGCGCCCCCTAAAGTCACACATCACTGAACTAAAGCTTAGAAGTCCATTTTCTCTGCTTGGTCTTTTTTCCACTACTCCTGCAAGACATTTTTCTATAAGCCATATCTCCAAAACTGGTGGGTCAAACTGAACAACCAATATGTCAATTTTAAGCTATGATTCCCTGCTTTCATATGACATGAAAAAACGAAAATTCAAAAAAATCCAATGGCAGTCCTTCGATCAAATCTGGTCACATATATTCTTTCAGAGCCGTTTTTAACTCAAATCTTTGCTTCTGTGGGGGAGGGTCCCTGGAACAACATATTTTCACATGGGGGTCGGCGGCCGAGTACATATAATCTTGAGGGTACTTTGACGTGAAAATGTTTGAGAACCACTGACATAGAAACATGGGGGTTTTTCAGAAAACTTGTCAGGATTTAGAAGACATTTTGTAGAATCGTCCTCAGGTCGAAATGGGTTAAGGAAACAATGTAAACGGCCATCAGTGCTGCTTCGTTGAATGCTCTCTGCTTCTACGTATACGTTCTAGGGTACATAGAGTATGCTTCTCTGCATACATACATACATACATACATACATACATACATACATACATACATACATACATACATACATACATACATACATACATACATACATACATACATACATACATACATACATACATACATAGGTATGCGGTCTAGTCTAACTTGGACTCAGGGGGGTGGACGCCTCTGCCTTGCATAGTCCCCAGTGAATAGGCAGGTTGCCCTTCACTGGTAACCTTACTTTGGATTTTAAATATATTAAGGTATTGTAGGCTGGGATTTTACAAAAAAGCCCCCCCTTTTAAATACATACAGACATACAGACATACATACATACTTATAAGGTATGCCATCTGGTGGCTAATGAACCAAACACACATTCTCAGAAGTTGAAGCAGTTTTAGAGGACCCACTTTTAGGCCAGTGCAACAGAGCATGCTTTTGCCTTTTTTAAAACCTTACCCATTTTAACCAAATACATACATACATACATACATACATACATACTAGTGCTGCGCCATTCTCGCTCACATTTGAATCTCGATTTTCCTCCTTAAGAACAGAGATCACGATTCTCACACAATTCTAATTATTTCCATGAAAATATGTATTGTGTTTAGTGCAGTACTTAGTTTTTTGGTTTAGACTAGTCATTGGTTAGACCAGTCATTAGTCCTACAACTACAACCTATCTCAAACCCTCACCCTAAAAACCTAACCTCCCACGGGGCAGCACACCTAAACCTAACCTTATGCACCCCGTTTAGTCTGTAGTTGCTGAACATTAACTACGTTAAAAATGTGTCACCTGGAGCCATAACTGCTGTGGCTTTAAACAGACAACACCAAAGTGCTGGACTCTCTTAAAGTCTCTCTCTTGTTGCAAAAAACATAGGAGTAACTACATTGGATTGAATTGGACGGCCAACCAATTATTGATCATTTTTTTCTAGGGATGCGCCTATTTTGGCCGATAACGATATAATTAATTGCTAACCGATACTACCGATGTCGAATATGATCTCATTCTATATTAAAAAAAAGTATAATAATTTTGTCCCATTCTGAAAAAAATGTAACAGGGTATCTGCAGATTCTGCACTGCAGGCTTAGGCAAGTCAGATTTAACTTTAATACCTTATATTTAATATTGTGAGCTTGTAGATCCGTTCAAGCTGTGAACGGCCTTGTTTATCTGTAAAGACAAACGGACCGATTAATTGATTAATCGGACCGATGCCGATTAATAAAAAAAAAAAACTAAACTCAGCCGATACCGACGTGTTTGTTGATTAATCTCCCATCACTATTATTTTCGATTAATTGTGCAGCAATTGTATGTTACAGGAGGCTGGGGGGGGGGAAACCCGGAAGTTATATTGAAGGAAACCGGGAGGGTTTTTGCTGCTTTCAATTACGCGCGCGCGCGCACACACACACACACACACACACACACACACACACACACAGAGAGAGAGAGAGAACCCATATAACTGCAGGGACAATTATCTAGCCAGATGATGGGGACGGAAAACAGAGGCGAGACCAAAGCGATGAGGGGGGGGGGTGTAGGAGGAGAGGAGGGTGAGGAGGAGGGGGTGGTGGTGGGGGTACCGCGGCCCAGATCCTCGGGGGTATCAAAGACAGAACGTGATCCACCAGCCAACCACCACCGGGACTCAATTGATAACAGGCCACCACAGGGGGCAGGCATTTCCTGTTCCCGTGTGTGTGTGTGTGTGTGTGTAAGCCAAGAGGAGGAGAAGATAACCAGGGAGCTTTGGTATACATGTGATTTGATTCAGAGTGGATGCTTTTCAAATGCATTAATCCATTGAGACCTGGAACGCATCCATGTCACGTTAGCGTTTAACCACATTAACCATTAACCCATTTTGGGGCGGGAACCCGTTTTGGTGTTTTAAACATTGTTATAATTTAGTTATTGAAAAATAGCAGATCTACAAGCTCATAGCGCGCCACTGAGTGGCGCGCTATGAGCTTGTAGGTCTGCTATTTTTGAAAAATCGTTAAAATGTGCCTCAAATCTTTCCGAAAATTGTCATGATTTAGAAAACATTTTTTTTTTTTTTTTCGACGTCAGGCCTGAATGGGTTAAGCCATTTAGACCCCAGGACGATTCTTACAAAATGTCTTCTAAGTCCTGACAGTTTTATGGAAAAACCTCATGTTTCTATGTCAGTGGTCCTCAAACTATTTAATGTCAAGGACCCCCAGAAATATCTGCAATTGGCCGCCCGACCCCCATCTGAAAAATATGTTGTTTCAGGGACCCCGCAGAATTTTCACGATTTCTCAAAAATAGCAGACATACAAGCTCGGTGCCGCGCTATGAGCTTGTAGATCTGCTATTTTTCAATAGCTAAAGTATAACATAATGCTTAGTTAAAACACCAAAAGGGGTATCCAATTTAGACCTGGGAAAATGCATCTGTGCCACCTTAGCTTTTTTTTTTTTTTACCACATTAACAATTATATAAAACTTAAGCTGTTGAAGCTTTGAGCAAATCTTTCTTTCACAGCAAACGCTTTAACTCATACATCCTCACAACTCATGACATTCCCTGTTTTTTTTTTTTTTTTTTAGTGCAACCCTTCCCCTTAGGTTGGGCAGAGTGGTAGTTTATATGTGTTGATGAAATTGTCAATATATTTAGTCTTAGTTTTAGTCATCATATAGCTTAGTTTTAATTTAGTTTGTCAGTGGAAAAAAAAGGTAGTCGACGAACATTTTTCGTCTTAGTTTTAGTCGACGAAATCAACACTGGATGACACTATGGCCTCCTGCGTCTCAACACATGTTCATGTCCGACGTGTATGAGGTGGACTTGGGCCAGTTGATTTCTCAGACACCAGCCCCTATCGGGCTAGTGACTATAGGGAAGAGAACGATAATCGTAACAACAATGGTCACAATAATCGTATCGCAAATTCAGCACCACTTCAAAGTAAACCATCAAATCTTGATAAAAAATGACCTGTAAGGAGCACATTTGGTACGCTCTTACTTCACTCTAAAATTGGCCGATCTACAAGCTTAACGCGGGCTTTCCCCGAAGAATAGGGTGGTTTAAGTCGTTAACAAAAGTGGCATTTAAAGTTGTAAGCACATTTTGATTATTGCGATAATATCGTGAATTGCAATTAGATTTTTGCCACAAAAATTGGGACATGCAATTTTCATATCTCCCCATCCCTTTGCATCGGCCCGTGCGAGCGCAGCATAATCCTCAACCTTGCCTCGCTGGTTTTCTAGTGGCCCACAAGTTTTCACGGTGGTGGGGAGTAAAAAAAAACTGTTTAGGAGGCAAGCAGGACTTCTGGCCCTGCTGAGCCAAAGGCGGGCAGAGAGAGCACCGTTCTTTCTGAGTGTAACAAGTCTGAGCATCCATCCTCTAAGCTCGCCGCTTGCCTTGGTTTCTCTTGGTTCCCTCGGGTGCCCTTGGGGCAAAAGGAGCTGTTTGTTTTCTGCAGAGCGACCGCACGCTCCGTGTTAAACGCTGTTTACCACCGCCTGTTCCCTGAGCTCCCGCTGGGAGAGAGGTTGCTCCTACCAACATCACGCACACAGCTCCAGGCCAGCCGGCGTCAACAATACAGTGAAGGTCAGTGGAGGTGCCCGAACACACACTCACACGCACACACACACACGCACGCACACACGCACGCACGCACGCACGCACGCACGCACATGTTTGAATTAAGGACATCAACATTCATGGACGAGTGAATTTACCAACGTGATTTTTTTCTCATTATGGTTCAACTAAGTGTAAATCAGACACAAATATATCTCAAATCTGCCTTTAGACCCAACATCAAAATATCTACTCCTAAACCTGTCCCCAAACTGTCTGAATCTATTTCTAAAATCTTTCTTTGAACCGTTTTTTATTTTAGTGATGACCAGTACAGGAAAAAATGCTCCTGTGAGTGTATATTTCTCATTATTCTGCTATACTTGTGGGGACATTTTGATCCTCACAGGCATCACACACACACACACACACACACACACACACACACACACACACACACACACACACACACACACACACACACACACACACACACACACACACACACACACACACACCCCCCCCCCCCCCCCCCCCAGGCCTGCCGGCGTCAACAATACAGTGAAGGTCAGTGGAGGTGCCCGAACACGCACGCACGCACGCGCGCGCACGCACACATGTTTGAATTAGTATACTTGTGAGGACATCAACATTTATGGACGAGTGAATTTACCAACGTGATTTTGTTCTCATTGCCATTTTTAATGATAAGCCTATGGTTCAACTAAGTGTAAATCAGATGCAACCATCTCAAATCTGCCTATAGACCTAACATCAAAATGTCTACTCCTAAACCTGTCGCCAAACTGTCTGAATCTATTTCTACAATCTTTTTTGAACCGTGGACACAATTTTGTTTCCTTCTAGTGATGACCAGTATACAGGAAAAATTCTCCTGTGAGTGTAGATTTCTCATTATTCTGCTATACTTGTGGGGACATTTGATCCTGCAGGTATCACACACACACACACGCACACGCACACGCACACACGGCAGCTAAGCAGCTGTACAGTTTTGGCCCACAGCAACGTCAGCCGGGCCCAGTAAACTATATAAAGTAAACTAAACAGCGCGTCTCTCTCCACTCAAGCCCTGAGAGGAAGCCATCCAGGTGCAACCCGGGGCTAAACGCAAACACAAAAAAGGACTTGTTGTCAGTGTCGTCTGTTTGCACACCGTCCGTCTGTCCGCCCGGAGCTGAATGGATAACGTGGGGGAGAGAGAATATCAAACATCCGCCGCAGTGTGGGGGCGGAGGTGCTCGCCGGCCTATACTTTAGCTATTGAAAAATAGCAGATCTACAAGCTCAACTTGTAGGTCTGCTATTTTTGAAAAATCGTGAAAATGTGCCTCAAATCTTTGAATATATTATTACAGAGTGAACGTTTTTTTTAACTCAAATCTTTGCTCCTGGAAGGTCCCTCTGGAACGACATGTTTTCAGATGGGTGGGTCGGCGGGCCAATTACATATGATATGTAATCGGCTGCCGGGCAGAGGGTGGGCAGAGAGGGGTTCGAGAGGAGCTTGAGCTCTGAAAAGGCACCGCTTCTTAGACTGACACAAAAACCCAAAACCCTCTCTTGACACAAAACCCTCTCTGATCACAAACCCCCGCTTTGGCAAACACAAACAACAACCCCCCCCCCCCCCCCAAAAAAAAAACAAAGATTTACATATAGATTAAGACTTTGCACACAACAAGTCAATTCAGCAGAGGCTCTCTATGGCTGGCTGGCTGGCTGGCTGGCTGGCTGGCTGGCTGGCTGGCTGGCTGGCTGGCTGGCTGGCTGGCTGGCTGGCTGGCTGGCTGGCTGGCGCACGCACGCACGCACGCACGCACGCACGCACGCACGCACGCACGCACGCACGCACGCACGCACGCACGCACGCACGCACGCACGCACGCACGCACGCACGCACGCACGCACGCACGCACGCACGCACGCACGCACGCACGCACGCACGCACGCACGCACGCACGCACGCACGCACGCACGCACGCACGCACGCACGCACGCACGCACGCACGCACGCACGCACGCACGCACGCACGCACGCACGCACGCACGCACGCACGCACGCACGCACGCACGCACGCACGCACGCACGCACGCACGCACGCACGCACGCACGCACGCACATGAGCAGCGTTGCCACGTCCGCTCGTTATGAGCGACTTTGGGCTAGTTTTTTTTTTTTTGTAACGTTGCTAGTGGAGTAGTAAGTTATTTCAGGTTTCGTTTTGGGGGAGGGAGGGAGGGAGGGCGGGCGAGATTGAGAGAGAGAGAGAGAGAGAGAGAGAGAGAGAGAGAGAGAGAGAGAGAGAGAGCTTCTGAAGTGTAGTTTCTTATTTTGGGTTTGCTTCCTGAACGTTGTTTGAACCAATGGCTCTCAAACATTTTGATGTCATGGACCCCCTAAATGAATATGTAATGGTCAACGTAACCCCACAGGCATATGAGTGTCTTTGTTTCGAGTATGTTTTGGGGGTCCTTGACGTGAAACGGTTTGGGAACCAATGGTTTAGCAGACAACAGAAAACAGCACGCTAGGATTTCTGAGGAAGAGGAAGAGGAGGAGGAGGAGGAGGGAGGAGGAGGAGGAGGAGGAAGAGGAGGAGGAGGAGGAGGAGGAGGAGGAGGAAGGAGGAGGAAGGAGGAGGAAGAGGAGGAGAGGGAGTGAAGGATAGGTTGGAGAAAGAGATTATGGACATGGCAAAAGCACTAAGGGGTGCAACGACAGTTCAAGGAGAACTCATCCCCCCCCTCATTTCATTCTGGCCTAATCACAATTTGCATCCTCACTTTTGTTCAGACAAACAATCAAAGCTGGACATGGGAGAGGGGCTATAGCGCCCCTCAAAAATAGCAGATCTACAAGCTCACAGTGTGTCCCTTCTTTTCATCTTCTCTTCATGAGGGACCACGGCACAAAACATGTTCAGATGGGGGGGTCCTCAGATGGGGGGGTCCGGGGGTTAAAGGGGCATTCCACTCATTTTCAACATTTCACTAATGTCATTAATATACCTTAGAGCTGTTGTGTGGAAATAATAAAAAAGCCCCCCCCCCCATTCTGTGTTTCCTAGAACTGTAATTGTGAAAGAAATCATTAACATGGTGAAACACATCTTGATGACATCATCAAGATGTGTTTCACCATCTTGATGCTTTTTTATTATTTCCACACAACAGCTCTAAGGTACATTAATGACATGGTAAAATGTTGCAAATGAGTGGAATGCCCCTTTAAATATACATTTACCAATTTGGGTTTACCTTTTCCAGGAAAAAGTTTGAGAAGCAGGTATTTTGTACGCGGTGGCGTTCATCCCTTTCTACGGCTTCAGATTAACCCATTTTGACCTGGGAACGATTCTGCAAATGTCTTCTAAATCCTGACCGTTTTTCTTGAAAAAGCTATGTTTTTCTATGTCAGTCGTTCTCAAACACGTTCATGTCACTTTTCACGATTCTTCAAAAATAGCAGACCTACAAGCTCGTAGCGCGGCACTCGGTGCCGCGCTACGAGCTTGTAGGTCTGCTATTTTTCAATAGCTAAAGCATTACATAATGCTAACGCCAAAAGTGGGTTAACCGTCCCTGTATCCCGTGCAGCAAAGCAGCACATACAGTACACAAAGCGACCTGCGGGGTCCTTTTTTAATGTCGGGGTCCCACCGAGGCGATTCCTCTATCATCTCATCACGTCTTCAGGATCAGAGGGGGGCCCTCGGCCAGGAGGGGGCCCGCGGGCGGGGGGGGTGAGGGGGTCTCCCTCCCTCCCTCCCTCCCTCCCTCCCTCCCAGCAACATCTGCCAGCTGTCCAAAAAGCAGGCATTCCACACCCAGACGCCTGTCTCCTGTTTTATCTCCTACCAACCAAACCCCCCTCCCTCCCTCCACCCCTCCCGACCCGGCCGACCGATAGTGTGAAATAAATATTGTCCTTTTTCTCAGCGGACCGACGGAGTGGAAGTACGTGTATATTCCAAGCACGGGGGAGGACGGGGGGGGGGGGGACGGGGGGGGGGGGGGAGGACGGGGGGGGGGGGCACGTTATCTGCTCCCAAACTACCTCACACATCACTGTCAAGCTCCGCTCGCTTTCCCCGCTCGCCACATTTTGCGATTTAGGATTATTATAGTCGATTGTAAAACGCCAGGTTTTTGTGAGAGAGAGAGAGAGAGCTAGCTATAAAGAAGTTTATGCTATCTATCTCTGATGTGTGTTAAGCCTCCAGACGGAACTGAATCTGGCACAGCCTCCGCGTCTTTATATATGCTTAATATACTAGAGATACATTTGGTGTCTCCTCCCAAAACCCAAACTCAAACAAAAAATATGTTGTGAATTATCCGATTGGCCTATTGTGTCCTTTTTTCTAAACAGTGAAAATAGTTGATCTACAATATCACAGTTTATAGAACGTCAATTTTCACTTTTTTGTAAATGTAGTTTTATGGATCCTAAAAAAAATATATATATATATAGAGTGGTGCCCCGTTGGGCCACTGGCCTACTTAGAACGATGCAAGTTGGAAATGCATGCCCCACACAGTTATGTCTGGGTGTCCCTTTTATGCCCATATATGGAGTTCTTTGTCAGGCATGCCCAAATACGGAGTCTATATGCAGATGTCAGAATGAACAGGCCAGCTCCAAATTTGGGGATATATATAGGGGTGTTCAGGTCCAGAGGCTTTTGTGTTGGTTCTGGACAACCGGCTATCCAACGGACTCGACACCACAGACACTGCTCTCCCTGTGGGGGTGTGGAACGCGCGTATCGAATTTGAAGTCGGTGGGGCGAACGGTTCTCGAGTTACGTGCATTACTGACCACCGTGCTCGGTGACGTCATGTGGTCGTTTTAGTAAAAACAGAGAGATGTGCTGTTGTGTGAGCGGTTGACCAGCGTGCTCGGTGACATCATGTCGGTTACCTTTTTTTGAGTGGTGCAAACCACTCCAACAACCAGCTTTGTCTGTATCTATGTGTCTATGTATGTGTGTACCTTTACGTGTGTGTACCTGTACGTGGGACCCAAAAAAATGAGCATGGTTACTATGGTCACTGACAATACGTCAGACCACAGCTGATCAGGCTATATAAGACCTTGCACCACTCAGTTCACACGGGTGTGATTTTTTGAGTGGTGCAAACCACTCCAACAACTGGCTTTGTTAGTACCCGTGTGTGTTTGTGCCTGTACGGGTGAGCATGGTTGCTATGGTTAGTATGTGACGTCACTGACATCACCGACATCACGTCAGAGTGATCTAAAAAAAGCTTATAATCAATCTCTATCGTTATTCTTCAACAGATGTTAGCCCTGAGTGACCTACCTTCAAGTGACACTGTTGAGACTGAATTCATGTTGAGAGTACTTATGACACAGATGCTTTCCTGGTTCTAATGTACAGTAACTATAACAATAAATGTGTAGTTGCACCACTCAGTTCACACGGGTGTGATTTTTAATTTATTTAAGGCGTGGCTCTGCAGGATAAGGTGCGTGTGTGTGTGTGTGTGTGTGTGTGTGTGTGTGTGTGTGTGTGTGTGCGCGTGCGTGCGTGTGTGTTTGCGCGTGCGTGCGTGTGTGTTTGTGTGTGTGTGTGTGTGTCTCGGTGCTCATGTTCGCGCGTGTAGCATCCAACCGTCATGGAGATAATCTCGCAAACCGAAACTGCTGGACCAATCAGCGCCACATTTCTCGTGCCAGGAGGCAAAAGAAGTACCTCATTGCAGTATGTTTTATATTTAATGTAATAATGGAATTCAGTGGGCCTCAGATTGGGCTGAAACTTCACCCGCAAATGTTTTGTCATATAACGGTCATGGAGTAATGCTAGAGATGACGGACGTAATATACCGAATATGATTGGCATCTGATCACACACAGGCTGGGGCCTGAGATTAAACTTTTTGAAAGTATAGGATTTAAAAAGTGTAAAGTAACCAAGTACATGTACTCAAGTACTGTACTTGAAGTCGGTGTTTTTGTCGACTAAAACCAAGACGAAAAATATTTCGTAGACTACCTTTTTTTTCACAGACGAAAACTAAATGGAAACTAAATGAAAACTAAGCTATGATGACTAAAATTAAGGCTAAATATACCGTCGCTTCCTAGCTGCAAACCCCCGGTAACAGAGATAGGACCCCCAAATTGACACTTATTAGCCTGCAGACCCCCCATTTGAAAAGATATGCCAGTGATTTTCAACCAATTTCAAGGATCCCCAGTTTGTTTGTTTTTTCTATCTCTGGGACTCCAAATTTATATTTCAATGTTAAAGGGGCATTCCACTCATTTTCAACATTTTACTATGTCATTAATATATCTTAGAGCTGTTGTGTGGAAATAATAAAAAAAGTCCCCCAATTCTGTGTTTCCTGGAACTGGAGGTCTGTAACATGGTGAAACTGGAGGCCATTAACATGGTGAAATGCATCTTGATGATGTCATCAAGATGTGTTTCACCATGTTAATGCTTTTTTTCAAATTACAGTTCTAGGAAAAACAGAATGGGGGGAAGAATGCTCTTAGACAACACATCTATAATGCACTGAGCCGTTTTGAAACGTTTAGTGCACGTCGCCCACACACACCCCCCCACCTCCAGGGAAAAACTAAATGTATATGCAAGCCAGCCAGCCAGCGTCGCAGACAGACACCTCAATGTCTACTAAATCCCTTAACTCCTTTTGGTGTTAGCATTATGTTATGCTTTAGCTATTGAAAAATAGCAGATCTACAAGCTCATAGCGCGCCACCGAGTGGCGCGCTACGAGCTTGAAGGTCTGCTATTTTTGAAAAATCCAAGAACGACTGACATAGAAACACAGCTTTTCCAGAAAACTGTCAGGATGTAGAAGACATTTTTAGAATCTGATCTCAGGTCAGAATGGGTTAAAAAGCGAGGATGTGCAGTGTGTACTGTATAACCTTGAGGCCCCGCGCCATGACATAAAGCCCCATTTGGGTGTTCCTATGGCACTCCCTGCGTGACCCATTAAGAATGACTGTGTCTGGGACTGACCGACGGACCGACCGGGGAGAGTGGATGATCGCCTCAGTCGTCTCCCTTTTCGGGTGTGCGTGCTGAGTTCTACCGCGCCCTCCCACTCTCTCTCTCTCTCTCTCCCTCGCCACAGATATCTCTCTCTCTCTCCCTCGCCACAGCTCTCTCCCCCCCCCCCCCCCCCTCCCCCCCCCTCATCCCTCGCCACGGTGATCTGTCTAGCAGCAGTTGGCAGCGGTACAGCTGGCACGGCGCGCGTCTTGATTAATGGGCCGAGTGTGGGACAGTGAAGTGCTAAACTGTTCCTCCATGTTAATCAGCCCAATTAATGCTGAGCAGAGCGCCGCCGCGCTATAACCCCGCTCTCCCTCTGCCCGATAATCAGTGCCTTCCAGCGATATATATACGGAGGGCTGTACGGAACGGTGGGGAGGGGAGAGGAGGGGGGATCTGGGAAAAGCTTACTGCGGGGCAGGGACAGGGGAGTAGGCACGACGAATACACCCTCACTGCCTGGATGGATGGACCCGAGAACAGCACAGGGGGAGGGAGAGAGGGGCCCAGACGGAGGGATAGGGGCCCCGGCGGAGGGAGAGGGGCCCCGAAGGAACAGCACAGGGGGAGGACATGGTACCGACGGAGGGAGGAAAAGAATGGACAAGAGTGGAGAATGCATGGAATAAAAGCAAAAGTAAAATCTCCTAACTAAAAAAACGGTGATGTTTAAGCTAGCCATTATCGTTCTAAAACCTAATGTTCTTGCCGTTCTATAGAGAACGTACACAGTTGACCAGTTGAGGAAATCACAGATTGAGGCTTAAACCCGTTTATAGGCCTGACGTCGAAATTTAGAAAATTGTCTTCTAAATCCTGACAGTTTTCTGAAATACCTATGTTTCTATATCATTGGTGCTCAATATTTCATGTCAAGGACACCAGAAATGATATGTAATTGGTCACGGACCCCCATCTGAAAATATGTTATTCCAGGAACCCCCCAGAAGCAAAGATTTGAGTTAAAAAACGTTCGCTCGGAAAGAATATAATATTCCAAATTTGCGACACATTTTCACGATTTTTCAAAAAATATCAGATCTACAAGCTTGTAGCGCGGCACTCGGTGCCACGCTATGAGCTTGAAGATCTGATATTTTTCAATAGCTAAATTA
>NC_136805.1:40543809-40565102 GCF_951216825.1 Electrona antarctica
AAGTATCCGAGACCATTAAGGTTTAATTTTGGAAGATGCTTCTGAACGCATAGCTAGTGTATAGTTCCTCCACTTCAAATACTCAAATATTAAATAACCGGAAACCTTGCTGTGCAAAAGCAAAGCAAAGCAAAGTTCTTTGTTTACCCAGGGTGAATGGACTAAGCTCGAGATGCTTGTTTACAGCCAGACCCTGCTCATAGAACATTTCATGGTAGGGGTTCAATGCCTTGCTCAAGGGCACTTCAGCGGTGGTAATTTTAACGTGCCAGTCCGGGGATTCGAACTGGCGACCTTCCGATAACAAGACCGCTCCGCAAACTGGCCACCGCTGCAACATGCTATCTTCCATAGAACAGGGGTTCTCAAGGTTTTTGACCCCCTCCTTACCACCGATACAAATTGGTGGTAAGGCCATTCAGTTGCAAAAAAAATAAAATAATAATTTGAGGACCCCCCCCCCCCCAAAAAAATTGAGAACCCCTGCCATAGAAGACATGCTGGCTTCTATGGCATCCAAATGACTGAAATCAGTTGTGGCGACCATTTTGACCTGAGATCAGATTCTAAAAAATGTCTTCTACATCCTGACAGTTTTCTGAAAAAGCTATGTTTCTATGTCAGTCGTTCTTCGATTTTTTTCAAAAATAGCAGACCTATAATCTCGTAGCGTGCCACTCGGTGGTGCGCTATGAGCTTGTAGATCTGCTATTTTTCAATAGCTAAAGAACACCAAAAAGGCGTGATCTCGCCCAGAATGGGTTAAGGAGTCGCTCCTCTAGCAGTCTGGGGTACAGTTGATTCCCCCCCCCCCCCCCCCCCCCCTGCATCCCAAGTTCGCCCTCCCCATTTTGAAGGTAACACGGCCAAAGGCAAAAGCAGGAACACTCCATTTAATGTTGAGATGCGTGGATAATTAACAAAAGCTGCCCTGTTTATGGCCTGCCCGCGAGCCAACGCTGCATGCTAATTCGAACCCGCCCCATCAAGCCCCCCCCCCCCCCCCTCCGCGCGAGGCTAAGGGCATCGTTTGTTGTTGTTGTGGGTTGAAAAACAAGATGGCCACCAAATGCGAACCAAATAACTTGTCCTGAAGCCTTGATTGCACCCCCGTGCCCCTTATCAGACATCGCTTTCAGCTGTGTCATCTGTTTGAGGATTTATTTTGCTCGGTGTGGACTTTGATGTTTTTTTTGTTGAAGTGCGGTTGTTAACAGGTTCTCTTGAAACAAAAGGGATTATGTTGTGATTTTACGCTCTGCCAGATGGTGAGAGATAGGACTCATGTTATAATTTTTTTTTCTTTCTCTCAAACAAAAACAAGAGAGGGATTAATCTGTAGAGTAGTCTTGCAGCAGCATGGTTGGCGTCTTGCCACCTTGTCCCAAAAAAGCCCCTCGAAGGCACATTATTTGCATTCAGTCTCTCTGGTGCCAGGCGTTAAGCCCAATTTAGGTAACTGAAGGGTTTCTTTGATAAAGTGTGAATTGGTTTGAAGCCCAATTTATGTTCTGCTTTGTTGTACGATGGTGCCGCTAGCCCCCCCAAAATTGCCGATCTACAAGCACACAACGCAGCCGCGGCTGCAACGCTTTTTTTTTCTTTTTCTTGTAGATCGTCTATTTTCGGGTACAGGCTTTAGTTCTGACACTATTATTGGTCCGACAGTCATTAGACCGACAATCTAGTACCTATACCTAACCATAACCTCAAGCGTGGAAGCAGCACGTGTTCGAGCGCTAGTTCGACCGTTGTTCCGCTGACTAATGCTCCGTCGGAATTACCGTCGGATCCCCTATTTTCGGCGTCCGACACATTGTTCGACAGATCATACTGCATTAGGCATTAACGTCAAATGGATGAGACGTCGAGTCACCTCTTCCTGATTCTGTTTGACGCCTTAAGCCATTTTGGGCGGGAACCCCTTTTGGTGTTAACATTATGTTATGCTTGTAGATCTGCTATTTTTTGAAAAAATCGTGAAAATGTGTTGAAAATCTTTGAATATATATTCTTTCAGAGCGAGCGTTTTTTCAACTCAAATCTTTGCTTCTGGCCGGTTCACTGGAACAACTTATTTTCAGATAAGGGTCGGCGGGCCAATTACATTATTACTGGGGGTCCTTGACATGAAAATGTTTGAGAACGACTGACATATAGAAACATGGGGTTTTTCAGAAAACTGTCAGGATTTTAGAAGGCATTTGTAGAATCGTCCTCAAGTCTAAATGGGTTAACCCATTTTGAGCGGGAACCCCTTTTGGTGGTTACATACATTATGTTATAATTTAGCTATTGAAAAATAGCAGATCTACAAGCTCATAGCACGCCACCGAGTGGCGCGCTATGAACTTGTAGGTCTGCTATTTTTTTTTAAACCGAAAATTTTCATTATTTCGGAGACTTTTTTTTTAAATTTCGACGTCAGGCCTGAATGGGTTAAAGAGACAGGAGGTAATAAATGACCTAGTTCAGTCTGTGGTCCGTTGCTCTCCCCAGGTTGGCAGAGATAGTGAAAATAAATGGGTTACAAATATTGTGGGATTTATTTTCGTCTTTTTATTTTTCCATCCAAGACTTTCAAGAAGAGAATCTGCTATTTATTTATTTTTTGTATTGGAGCTTCTGAGCTTTTCACATGTTTTTTTCACATGTACCTAAACTGTGCATCTAAGTGACAATGAAGCAAATCCCAATCTGACATTTTCGACTACTCGATTGGTTTTATTTTTGAAATTTGTGAATTTCAAAAAAAATTAATTTATCAATTTCTTTTGAAAAATTATCAACTTTTTCTTAGTTCGGAATCTTTTTAATTTTGTCATTTAAAAACAAAAATATTTTAAAAATAATTACAAATCATTTGTAGGAAACAAGGGTAAAGGGATATGTACTCGCAACAAACAAAAAATGTGTCCGCAACCCACACCCGCTGTTTGGGGAAACAGGGATGTAGACTACAGGCACACCCTGTGCAGTTACAGTAAAATAATTACAACAAAAAATACCATAATAATATTTGGTAAGAGAGGCCTGTAATTTAGCAAATATCCCTGACATCACAAACATTTTGGTAAGAGGAGGAATATCATTTTGCAAAATATCCCCGACAACCATTCAAAATTAATCGGATCAGGGTGAAACCGACGCAAACGGCATGAGCCAAAGGCTAGAATGGCAATACCTCGACTCAGGGAAAACATCTGTCATTTTAGATTTCAGTGTTGGCTATTCAAAAAATAGCAGATATACAGCGAGGAAGACGAGCTTGTGTATTTATTTGCCAAGGGTTGGAAGTTAAAATGTTTTAACACAAATCTTCTCTCCTGGGGGTAACCCTGGCACAGAACATTTTCACATGGGGGTCCGCGGACAAATCTATATTATTTTGGGGGTCCCCCTTGGCACGAAAAAAAAAAGTTTGAGAACTACTGAATTAGATGTAGAAGACATTGTAGAATGACGTGGCAGAAAAGGCTGAAAAAACGGTGATAGTTCAAGAATATAAATGTCTTCTAAATCCTGACAGTTTTCTGAAAAAGCTATGTTTCTGTTGTCAGTCGTTCTTCGATTTTTCAAAAATAGCAGACCTACAAGCTCGTAGCGCGCCACTCGGTGGCACGCTACGAGCTTGTAGATCTGCTAATTTTCAATAGCTAAAGCATAACATAATGCTTACACCAAAAGGGGTTCCCGCCCAAAATGGGTTAAAAGAGTCTGCACACCAATTTCTGCTCCCAGATATATTATATAATATATATTATTTTACTTCAAGTGGTAACGTTTCGAGCCGAAGCTCTTCGAGGAAAGGAAGGTCCGAGGAAGAGGTCTGAGGAAGAGCTTTGGCTCGAAAACGTCACCAACCTGAAATAAAATATATATATCTGGGCGCATGAAATTGGTGTGCAGATTATTTCTTCTCGAATTAATACATGAAACCACTTATCAAAAAAAAAAAACCTATACCATAATCGTGGCTCATCCTAGTGTGCACATCGAAAGAGAGACATACCAGCGAGTGGACACCACATTTTCCTAGGGAGGGGGGTGGGGGGGGGGCTTATTTCAAGTACTTTCTGCCTTTTCTCGACTACTAGGAAAACCAAAGCACCACATTGGAGGCTTTAAAGCCTTAGCCCGGAGCCGTGTTGTTGTTGTTTCAGACAGTCTTGCTCTGCTGCAGCTGCTGAAGGACAACCGAGATCACTGGATGACATTTCATTCTCACAGTCGGCGAGGAGTCGCACGAACGGACGGTTGTCACGCATATCCTCCGCTATACTATGATGGGGGGGTGGGGGGGGGGGGGAATGTGTTGTTCCAGGGAGCCCCAGGAGCAAGAAAAAACATTTGCTGTGAAAGAATATATATTCCAAGAGTTGCACACGATTTTCACGGCTTTTCAAAAATAGCCCCTTAACCCTAAACTAAATTTTTTATTTTTTTACAAATTAGAAAACAAATTTAGCTAGCCGATCTACATCGACACGTCGTGAGCTTGTAGATCGGCGACGGCTATTTGAACTATTTTAAAAGGTTTTTTTTCTCAAAATAGTAAAAAGTGGCAAATACATTTAGCGATAAGGGGTAAAGGGGGGGGGGGGGGGGGCACAACTTACAAGATATTGTGGAGATATGCATAGGAACCTACTGTATGTGTGTAGAGGTACGGGGAACACATTAGGTGACGCACCCAGCCATCGAGGTGTTACATTAATAAGAGTCGTCAATAAAGCCACACAAGGATACACGGATTACACGCCAGTCTCGTCTAGATGATTATATTACAGAGTTTGATACAGCCCGTTACAGATATAGCCCAGAGGCTTGGAGCCACTACTGCTAAGACACACGATAACTAAGCATCCGCACAGCCAGAGCTCCCCGGAAGGCTACTTTCCAAGCACACAAACAAGTGATCGTGACACATTCGGATGACAGCGGTAGTAAAGTCTTTATCACGTAAAGAGGATGTCAATTCGTAGGTTCCCCCCCCCCCGATACTGCCCGTAACCTTCAGATAAACGGGCCCCCCGTTAAGTGGAATCACCTTAATTGCGAGCCAAATAACTTCTTAAAAACGCCAGCCCCCACCGAGTTGGTTATCCAGCCCATTAAAATATGCACGTGAACCCGTGGCCTCAATCTGTTAATGTTCAGCCGTGCACGCACGCGCACACACACACACACACACACACGATGCATGACAAGGAGACAGAGGGGGGCCCAGCGGTCCACTTCTAAAGGAGTGCATCCTCTTCGGCGGGGCCATTATCCCGGGCCTGCTATCGGGTGCCGAGTGACACAAGTGGCCACGGGAACGAGCTGTCCTCCAGACGCACTACTGGAGGGGGCCCAGAATGGGGGGCCCCCAGAATGCCTTCATTAAACCATTTTGGGCGGGAACCCATTTTAGTGTTTTAAGCATTACGTTATACTTTTAGCTATTGAAAAATAGCAGATCCACAAGCTCGTAGTGCCGCGCTACGAGCTTGTGGATCTGCTATTTTTGAAAAATCGTGGCGCAAATCTTTGAATATATATTCTTTCAGAGCGAACGTTTTGAACTTAATCTTTGCCTCCGGGGGGGGAGATGGGCGATGGGGGGTCGGCGGCCAGTTACATATAATCTTGGGGGTCCTTGACATGACAATGTTTGAGAACGACTCTCAGGACTTAGAAGCCTTTTTTTTTTGTAGAATCGTCCTCAGGTCTAAATGGGTTAAACCACGTGTCCATAAGGCACGTCGTTGGGGCGCTGACATGTCTTAGGCCTTTTCCACCGGCGAGCCGAGGGGAGGGGGGGGGGTGGGGGGGGGGGCTTTCCGATGGACGCCAGGGGAATTAAGTCGGAGACGCAGAAGAGAAGACAACAACAACCCTGTTTGACTAAATATAGCTTTGTGCACATGCAGCAGGGCAGGCGTCAAAGTCTTTTCCCAGGTTGTTTTATGATGAGAGGACTGTGTGGTGGTCACACCACTCTGGGGACTCCATCCAGTTGCAGGTTTTTGTCAGGTTAAATTTATAGCGGAATTTTTTTTAAACTTCATGTTTTAAATTTCACATACAAACTGTCTGCTCATATCTCAGGAAACGGAAAAGAATCGATCAGTCAATGAGTCAAGTTGTCGGCAGACTCGGCACGCCGGGCAGGTTGCACAGTACAGTACAGTACAGTACAGTACAGTACAGTACAGTACAGTACAGTACAGTACAGTACAGTACAGTAAGGCTGTCCCAGAACATTCGGGGTTCAAATGTTCGCTCGTTAGGGTTGGCACTCGAATCTTAATTAATGGGCTTGAACCATTCGTTTTTTTTTATATTAAATATTTGTATTATTAATGTATTATTATTTTACTCGAAAATATGCGATATGCATAAGAGTACTATGTTCATGTTGTGTTTACAATAATTTGAAAGTCGTGCATGACAGCAGAAGAGACAAACACAGTGACAGACACGCGCGCGCGCGCACACACACACACACACACACACACACACACACACACACACACACACACACACACACACACACACACACACACACACACACACACACACACACACACACACACACACACACACACACACACACACACACACACACACACACACACACACACACACACACACACACACACACACACACACACTCAATGCGCTTCTGAGTAGAGTACACAGGTGGAACAAATTAATGAACGAGTGACAGCTAACGAGCAAGCTACACTCTCGTCTTAGCTGCCTGCCAGCAAGCTTAACAGAGACATTGGGAAGAATTTTTGGTCTGACAAAAAATATGGACAGTCGTACAGGTACTCACAATTACCTTGTTTTGGGGGCTGCTTGAGAAATCATGGCTCATTTTTATGGAATGATGAGCTCGGAGATAAGCTGTTTTCGCGGAGCACATGTCAGAGCCACTTGACGCTCTGTGTGTGTGTGTGTGTGTGTGTGTGTTGGGAGAGACGAGAGAGATTCATAAAGAGAGGGCGCTGTGCTAATCATGTTCAAGGCGGATATCTCGTGTTGAATTGCAGCCTGGTTAAAAGCACTCGGAGAAATTAATTAATTGGAAACAAATGGTTCGGATGTTCGCTCGAAAATTCCTGCCGAAGTTCGAGTCCTAAAAACAGGGCTAGGGTACAGCCTTACAGTACAGTACAGTACAGTACAGTACAGTACAGTACAGTACAGTACAGTACAGTACAGTACAGTACAGTACAGTACAGTACAGTACAGTACAGTACAGCACAGCACAGCACAGCACAGGGTTCAATTTTAATAATAGTCCCACTCTCATGCCATCGTCTCTCAGGAAAACAACAGTGAGTGAGTGGCGGCAAGCAGTTATCTCTGGTGACAGACTCTGTTGAGGTGATTTCCCCCTAACCCCCCCCCCCCCCACACACACACACACACACACACACCCACGCACCCACACCCCCCGGCACAGGTCTCGGCAGTGTCTGGCTGACGTCTGTCTAACTGGCCAACTGAAGCCCGTAATCACAGCGCTTTGTGTCAAAACCCCCAAAGGGCTGAGAGCTCGCTCCGAGATGTTCCACCTGCCCGTCACTCAGCCACATCTCTCTCTCTCTCTCTCTCTCTCTCTCTCTCTCTCTCTCTCTCTCTCTCTCGCCCCGGGGGCGACCGACCGCAGCCGCTCTATTGTGGTGGAAGGTGTGTTGATTGTAAACAGTTCCACGGCGGTGTTGAGAGCACGCCAAGCCTTCGCTGTGCACGATGAGGTGACGTGCTATGCTTCTCGGGACACGAAGACCCCTCTAATAATGATCAACGAAAGACCGCAAGGATGACGACGCTGTCATGTCTGTCTTCTACCTGCCAGACGACAACAACAACTTCCCCCACGCCCGCCCCCCGGAAAAAGAACCTGTTGTTTTTCTACCTAGGAAACGTGTGTAGCTCCCCCCCCCCCCCCCCTTCCCTCTTTTCAATTACGATGTCGTGAGCCGCCCGACAACTGACTCACTTTGCGAAAACACCCCGGCTGATCATCATTACTCATCTCTCTCACACACACACACACACACACACACACACACACACACACACACACACACACACACACACACACACACACACACACACACACACACACACACACACACACACACACACACACACACACACACACACACACACACACACACACACACACACACGCCTAGCATTTAGAGACAATTACACAATCATCTACGTTTCATTCATGGCATCGCTCAGCTGTGAAGTTTAAGGGTGAAAAGATGATTAAAAATAACATCCGCAAATTAATACAACGAGCAAAACAAACCCTTCGTTTTTTAAGCCCTTAAGAGCTGGAATGCATCTGTGTCACATATAGCTTTTAACCAGTGTTGTTTTTGGCAGCAAAATTCTATTTTAGTTTAGTCATAGTCTTTGGAATTGAACTTAATTTAGTTTTAGTCACATTTTAGTCACCTGGAATGTTTCAGTGTTAGTATAGTTTTAGTCGACTAAATCTACAGTTGATTTAGTCAACTAAAATGTATTTTGGCGGGCCTTGATGCCGTCGTAATAACTTAATGATTTTACACTTGCTGAAAATAGCCGATCTACAAGCTCACAACGCGTTGCAGCGTGTTGTGAGCTTGTAGATCTGCTATTTTCAGCATGCAACCAAGTGTAAAATGACTTATACTGGATCTCTTGTCCACTAGTCCCTTCCTAACATTTTAGTCTAGTTTTTATTTGTTGGCGAAATTTAGTTTTAGTCAGTGAAAAAAGGTAGTCAACAAACATTTTTCGTCTTAGTTTTAGACGACGAAAACAACACTGCTTTTAACCACTATTTTTTAAAGCATTTTTTTAAACTTTAGCTGTTGAATGCTAAAAGCTTGTAGATCTTGTGGATCTGATAGTTTTGAAAAGTTGTGTAAACGTGCGAAAAAAAACGTTTTTTAACTCGTGTCTTTGCTTCTGGGAGGTCCCCCTGGAACGACATATTTTCAGATGGGGATCGGCGACCAAATACTTATCATTTTGGGGGTCCAAGCATGACATGAAAAAGTTTTCCTATAATAAACGTGCAGGAAATTGGGGACACATGGTTCAAAGTGGTTGATATGAGTATATAATGTGGCAGCGGTGGCCGAACGGATTGCGGAGCGGTCTTGATACCGGAAGGTCGCCAGTTCGAATCAGTCCGACACGTTAAAATTACCACCGCTGAAGTGCCCTTGAGCAAGGCATTGAACCACTACCATGAAATGTTCTATGAGCAGGGCCTGGCTGGCTGGAAACAAGTTCTTGAGCTTAGCCCAGATACCCTGGGTAAATATAGTAACTTTGCTTTGCTTTGCTTTATAGTCAGTATGTAAAAATAGGCTTGAGTCTTACATAGAGATCCAGAAATAAAGAAAAATGACCTCACCTCAGAGTTGTACGAGATCAAAACACACCTCTTTACACGAGGCTGCCAGCTGAAAGTACTTTATAACAAATGTTACGCTGCGCGCGTATTATGCAACGTACACGATGTACCAAAAAACGCTGGCTTTTTCTCCTTACTTGGACACGACACTGTCCAGACGCACGGAGGCATGCGTTTAATCACTGACGCCGCAGTTCGCCCTCAACTGAAGGAAAATCAACATCTCAACGTCCTACGGTACGGATTCGGATATTTTATTCATCACGGGGAGTTTAGGGATCAATGTTCGGCCGGATCAATTTCAGGGGGGGGGGAGTGGGGGGGGACTGAATCGCTAGCATTTATTCTGTGGAGCCGACATTAACCCATTTTGGGCGGGAACCCTGTGGTGTTTTAAGCATTATGTTATGCTTTAGCTGTTGAAAAATAGCAGATCTACAAGCTCATAGCGCGGCACTCGGTGCCGCGCTATGAGCTTGTAGATCTGCTATTTTTTTTAAATCTGAATATATATTGTTACAGAGCAAGTTTTTTACTCAAATCTTTGCTTCTGGGGAGGTCCCTGGAACAACATATTTTCAGATGGGGGGTCGGCGGCCAATGTCATATATATTTGGGGCTCCTTGACATGGAAATGTTTGAGAACCACTGACATAGAAACATGGGTTTGTCAGAAAACTGTCTGGATTTAGAAGGTATTTGTAGAATTTGTAGATCTAAATGGGTTAATGGGAGCGCATTAAGTCTAACGGTGGAGGGACTTTGTGAGGTCAAACGGGCACGCGTGGAGAGGCTTTACATTTTGGACGGGTTCCCTTTTTTTTTAGACGGGGAAGAAAAAGGGAAATCTATACGTTAACCACACTCTACTCTGGGCAAAAAGGTGAAGTAGGCTGATTAGCGAAGAGGCATTACGGTGCTTTGGGCCAGTTAATGCACTGGGCCAACTGGGGCTGGTCTGGGGTTGAAGGACCGGCGCTGCACTTTAGGACGTAAAAGTCACGTAATGCCCACTTTTATGTTTCTCTATCACCGTTACGAACCCATTTAGGACTGTTCCCATTCTAAAAGCACCTTCTAAATCCTGACCTAAGTTTTCTGAAAATTCCGATGTTTTTACTTAATTTTTATCCCACGATTTTGTAACCCATTTTTCACCCCTGTGTCAATTATCTAATGTGATCCTGGGCTCTACACACCCTCCGCCAACCTAGTCACTCCCCATATATGGGGGACATGGGGAGAGCAACGGACTTGAACTCATGCTTCCTTCATGCCTGAGTGTCCAAGTTGCTCCTTTTACACCTGACAGGGGGGAGTTTCCCTGGTTGGACGTAGCACGTGGAAGGAACACGTTATTCCAACCAGTTCCTTTCCCCTCCATCAGGCACCCCGGCTGGCCAGGGGGAGGTAGTTTAGAGACCAGGATTACTGCATGTTTTTTGTGAGGGTACCTACACTAGGGGAAGAACATGCAAACTCCACACAGAAAGGCCCTTTCGCCAACCCCGCCTTGGGTATGGGCACTGATGACGCGGAGGAGGAAACACGCCGCCAGCACCTACAGCGTCCCGAGCGGGAATCGAACCCAGGACCTTCCAATGTTTAAAAAATAAATAAATGGTATGATTGCTATATACTGTACATGGCAACAAGAACCCTAAAAAAGGGGTTCGCGTCCTGAAGGGTAAAAAAAACACCAAAAGGGGTTCCCCTCTCTTGCATGGGTTAAATCAAACACAAGTGTCTTTGTATAATCTAATGAAAAACTATAAACATGAGGATGCAATGCAAACCAAATCACCCTCTAATTCCATCGCCGATAGTTTTTTTAAATATGTAACTAAACATTGTCAGTATAGGAATGAATATATTTGACAAACCCGAGTCATTTTCTTTTGTTACGAGTTATGAGTTATCGAGTGAGATCAACCCATTAATATTTGTAATTTTCCACTAAGCAGGACACTTAGTTTTAGCACACCCGCAGGCGATTTTTTTCTTCCCTCGAGGGCATACAAAAGATTGGGATTTAAATGAGTTTCACGGTTTGATTAAGGAGGGGAAAGCACCCGTCCGTCATGTCTAAGAGCTTGGCCTGCCAGAGTGGAGGGCCGTGTTCGGTACAGGTTTGACATGGATTGGCACCCCGCGGTTCAGACAAAGGGTTTGAGGATGCATTAACTATTAAACAGGGGGGCTGTCTAGTTAAATATTCATTTTAATCCAGCGCAGAATGAAACGCGCGGCCCACTGAGCTCTCTCTCTCTGTCTCTCTCGTGCCATCTTTTCTGGGCAATTAAACAAGGGAGTTTCCATCTCCCCTTATCCTTCCCTCCGGTTGAACTGACAGCTCGGTGGAGAGGAAAAAACACGGCAACGCAAACAACTGAACCTGTCTACGAGGTCAGCACGCCGTATTGTTTTTGCGACAGCCGGTGGAAAACAAGATCTTATATAGGCAGTTAGGCACAGCGTCTGTGCTTTAGAGCCTATGGGGAAGAGGTCAGGTTTGTGTTAATCCATTCTGACCTGAGATCAGATTCTATAAATGTCTTCTACATCCTGACAGTTTTCTGAAAAAGCCATGTTTCTATGTCAGTCGTTCTTCGATTTTTCAAAAATAGCAGACCTACAAGCTCGTAGCGCGACACTCGGTGGCGCGCTATGAGCTTGTAGATCTGCTATTTTTCAATAGCTAAAGCATAACATAATGCTAACACCAAAAGGGGTTCTACTAGTTTTCTGGAAAAAAAACATGTTTCTGTGTCAGCGGTGCTCAACCTTTTTCATGTCAATGACACCCAGAATTATCTCTATTGGGCCAAGGACCCTCATCTCAAAATATGTTGTTCCAGCTTTAAAAATATATTCAAAAATTTAAATATATTTGCACACGCGCACAAGCTTGTAGATCTGCTATTTTTGTAAAGCCAAAGTATAAAATAATTTTTAAAAGTGCCTAAAATCCAAAATGACACAGATTTGGGATGTCCCGATCACGTTTTTTTTTTTACTCCTGTTCCGATTGCGATCATTTGACTTTGAGCATATGCCGATATTATATAACCTGACTCCGCCAGATGGGGCAGCAGAGAGTATACTGGGTTCCCCCCTCCTGCTCCCATCTGGGAACTCTCAGGCAGACTTGATGCCCGGCCACAAAACGGCCTGGCCAATCAGCAGCAGCTAGAGGCTGGATAGCTGCTGCTGATTGGCCAGGCCGTTTTGTGGCCAGTCAGGTTAGATATTATATGCCGGTATTTATATTTTTAATAGAACACACATCACACGCCATATCACAATAGCCAAAATCACAGACGATATCCAGTCTAATATCGTGATATGGATATTATATTGATACTAGGGGGATGTCCCGGTCACTTTTCTTTGCTTCCGATCCGATTCCGATCATTAGAAAAAGGACGTGATCGGCCCCCGCCTTCCGATCACGTGATCATATCGAGACAAACCCTATAACCACAGATGCTTTCCCGGTGTTCATGGGTTAACCCATTCTGGGTGGGAACCCCTTTTGGTGTTTTAACTAAGCATTATGTTATACTTTAGCTATTGAAAAACAGCAGATCTACAAGCTCATAGCGCGCCACTCGGTCTGCTATTTTTGAAAAATCGTGAAAATGCGGCACAAATCTTTGAATATATATTCTTTCAGAAGACTTTTTTTTTTATTTCGACGCCAGGTCTAAAATGGGTTAAACCTACGACTTGGTTCAACCTTCACCTCCAAAACATGGAGAGGGAAGAAAAAAAAACCCTCCTGAAATACAACCCGGCGATTCTGACAAAGCACCCCAAAACAGCCAATTACACAGTGAGTCACAGAAGTGGAACTAATATGACCGATAGATTCATCTCACCGGCACTCAATCCGTCTGTCTCCTGCTCGCTCTTTGAAGCTCTGACTGCGACGCAAAAAAACGGGATGTTCAAACCAAAACAAAATAAATACAGTATGACCTCAACAACACAGGGGGGTAATTTTAAAAGCTGTCTGGTATGTACGATTCTTCTGGTGCAGAATGAGCTACAAAAAAGGGGGGGGGGGGGGGGGGTTGTGGAGGGGTGTGCAATTTTCGAGCTGAACCCAAAATAAATGGTGAGGTGATGTCATCGGCGGTGCTCGAGGAGGTATCCTGTCGGCGCTCGTTTTGAAAACGTATCTCCTGTCGCTTTGCGTCGCGGCAGGGGGGGAACGCGGTGGGCCTCGATTCAGCACGGAAGGAGGGTTTTCGTTGTCTTTGAAGACGGCAGAGGTTCAGGCTGGTGTTATGATCGACTGGGCCGCGAGAGAGAGAGGGGTTTTTTGTTACAGCTAATAACCCGTTCTGGACGGGGGAACCCCCTTTTTGGTGTTTTAAAGCATTATGTTGTACTTTTTAGCTATTGAAAAATAGCAGATCTACAAGCTCGTAGCGCGGCACTCTGTGCTTGTAGATCTCCTTTTTTTTATCGTGAAAATGGAATTGGAATTTGGAATGTATATTCTTTCAGAGCGAACGTTTTTTAACTCAAACCTTTGCTTCTGGAGGTCTTCCCTGGAAGGAACAACATATTTTCAGATGGGGGGGGGGTCTACAGATAATTCTGGGGGTCCTTGATGTGACAAAAGGTTGAGCACCACTGACAGAGGTGACATGTGAGGTCTTTCAGAAAACTGTCAGGATTCAGAAGAACATTTGTAGAATCGTCCTCAGGTCAAAACGGGATAATGACCCTCTCCGGAGGTACAGTTATGCGAGGTATAGCCCCCTCCCCTCCCCCCCCTCCCCTCAAACTGCGACGACATGCCAGGCTAGCCCCAGTAACGTGGAAAATTGTTGTGGCAACCTTGACAGTTTAGTTGAGGAGTGGCCTCGGTGGTTTAAGAAGTGAGCCTCATGCAGCAGCGCGCCTCGGGGAGGAGGCTTTTCGCGGTAGGTGGCTGAGGGCTCCCCCACTGTTGCTGGGGGAACACTATACCAGACATTGAGATTCTCCCCCGGAATGTGATGGTAAGAATCACTTCAGTGAACACTTAACTGTCCGAGAAGTCCCCCCCGTTGGCGAATGGAAGAAGATAGCGTAACATAATAGACTACTGGGAAATTGGTGGGTTTTTTTACTGGGGGTTTGCGAGAGTGAGAACGATATTACAGAAGAACGCAGAACTGCCTGCCACGTGCAAAAAAAATAAAAATAATGTTAAACAAAAATGACGACCATTTGTGGCCGTGTAGGAAAAAAACCTGGAATGTGCATAATTTCGGCATGGGTGACTGTACCGGGAGCAAAATAAAATAAAATAAAATTGCTGCCCAATGTTCGGCATACTTTGCACCTCAGTGCATTGCCTCTGCTGAGGCTGGCTGTGCATGTAAATGGGCTCTTTAAAAATGCATGAAAAAGGCGGGCGGGGAAGCTGTAGCTTTGTGTACCTGCAACGCAGGCAACGGGAGGTAGGGAGCCCCATTTATTGTTTCCAAGAAATTCCTAATTGATCATTTACTTTCATCAAATACATAAGATACTTAAAACATTTTAAAATGAGGGCTGAGCCTATGGTTTTGAAGATCCATTTCTCCGTTTATTGGAATGGGATTTTTGGAGCCGAAAATTCTAATATCAGACTCCGCTTTATGCCTATTTTTTGTGAAGTATAGTGTGAAGTACCGCAAAGACTGCCACGACTTATGCTCTATTTATTTATGATTTTTTTTCTTTTTTTATGCACGGAAACCTTTTCTCCTTTGATGTCGGTTCACTTCGGGGCGAGCACCTTCCTTCAAGAGGTCGGGTGTGCGCCACTATACGCTTTGATCTCGATTCGGTTTTATGTGGGCCTTGTCCCGTCGATAATTCAGAGCGATCGCGTCTGCACTTCAATTCCGTAGGTGGAGGTCAACATGAGTGGGATGAGAAAAGCACGAGGCACACCAATCCCAACCAACAGAAAAGGCGGTCGGCGGTCTGTAGAATTTCATTGTTTTTTCATCTGTAGTAGCCATGTCGTCAAATTAAAAAGGATTTTTTTAACCAAGTCCTAGCTCGATGTACGCTTGAAGTTTGCCCCATTATATGGGACCCCTCTCTTCCCCAAAACACAGTCGACAGGCCGGCCATTTACACTTCGTCGTTGTGACGTTTTGATTATCAACATGCCGTTTATTATGCAGCGGAGAACCTGTATGTAGATTGTGATTATGACCGCTTGGAGGTATCGATAGAGGGAAATTCATTAAATAATGTATACTGCATGCACTTCCAGTCCATGTAAAGTAAATACTTTATCACAAAAAGTGTCCCCAGACTGTCATACATAAACCATTTTTCTGAACTTCCACCAAAAAAGAGAAAACGTTTAACCCATTTCGGGCGGGAACCCCATTTGGTGTTTTAAGCATTAAGGTTATGCTTTAGCTATTCAAAAATAGCAGATATACAAGCTCATATGACACACATGCGTGTAGATCTGCTATTTTTGAATAATCATGAAAATGTGGTGAACATCTTTGAATATTATGTTCTTTCAGGGCGAACGTTTTTAACTCAAATCTTTGCTTCTTGAGGGGTACCCTGGAACAACATATTTTCAGATGGGGGGTCGGCGGCCAATTACATATATTTTGGGGGACCTTGACATGAAAATGTTTGAGAAGGACCAACATAGAAACATGAGCTTTTTCAGAAAACTGTTTAGACATTTTATATAGAATCGAGCTCAGGTCAAAATGGTTTAACATAATTCATGTCTTTCCCCACAAAGCTTCAAAGTGTAAAAAAAAAAAAAAAAAGGCCTTGGGAGCAGTAGACCAGAGTTATCCTCCGATTCAAAGAGCCTTAGAAAAGGTCAGCCGATGCCAGACGGATTGACTGGATGGGATGAAGATAACCGCTTCAAGGAACACTCCACAGAAAGGAGAGAAAAAAACACAAGGTCACGTTGCAATTTGCACAACAAACCCGACCAGACGAGCACGAAAACACGACGAGAGAGAGGATGTAAGAAACTCTTCACGAGAAGACGTCTTTCCATTACGCGGCGCGCGCACGCACACAACGATTACGCTAATGGCGCCTTCATAATGAGGAGGACTGTCATTTTGTCGGGCCGCGAATTAGCAAAGTGTGATTTAATCTACCTCTCGAGCGTTTAAATTTGCATCAGTATGGGACTAAAAGCGCTCTTAAGACTTTGAGCATTATGGGTATAAAGGACAGGGGAGATGGTGGACGCACGCACGCACGCACGCACGCACGCACGCACGCACGCACGCACGTGTGTGAGTGCGTTGAGGGGGGGGTGGGGGGCTGCTCAAAACATCTCATCCAAGTGAGTGAATTTCCAGAGTCATTTCAGGAGCCATTCCAGCTGGCAGAGCACCAACCTGACCTCACGAAACGCTTTGGATAAATACAATTAACGACATGATTGATGGAGCTACAAACAATGTAATGTTGCTAGTTGAAAAGGTAAAGAGGTCAACTATAGGAGAACCGGCCCCCGCCCGCCTCCTAAAGTCAGAGTTATAGCGTTTTAGTTCCGCAACCAGAGACTATAGCCGATCTACAAGTTCACGGCACGTTGCTATTTTCAGTACCGGCAGACGAGCGTAAATCATAGCCTAACAGTAAAGTGCTTCTAATGACTCACATTGGCGTCATTAACGTTATGATTGAAATCAGCATGTTTGAAGTTAAAAGCATGCCGTCGTCACAAATGGCAGGGCTCTGTGATGAGACATGGGAAATGGTGCATTTAGAAAGCGCTTTTTTATCCAACCTGCTTTACATGTAGATTGTAGCATTACATTACATTCACACACCAATGGCGGAGGAAACCATGCACGGCGCCGACCTGAAAATCAGGAGCAATCAGGGGTTCAGAGTCTTGCTCAAGGACACTAACTCTGGGGGAGCCCGGGATCGGACATCCGGCCACTCTACCCCTGAGCCACGTCTACAGGTATACGAGTATAGTTCTCATATGAAAGCTTACATTCTGTACTTTAATAATCTGTAAAAAAAAACCTCAAAAATTACTCTGGTCGAGTTGAGGGCTTTTCTGCTTAGACCTGGTCACATAATGAGAAGTTCTCGTTCTGTGCCAGAGACTCTCAAAGAATTTAGCGGCAGACCCGCATCTGAAATTGTTTTGTGCTACATTTATGTAAAACATTTTTTTTACAAAAGATCTGCTATTTCCAGCATGCAACCAACTGTAAAATGACTTATACTGGATCTCTTGTCCACTAGTCCCTTCCTAACATTTTAGTCTAGTTTTCGTCGGCCAATTACATATAATCTTGGGGGTCCTTGACATGAAAATGTTTGAGAACAACTGACATAGAAACATGGATTTTTCAAGAAAACATGGAGGTCTAAATGGGTTAAATTCAAACAAAAAAGACAAATCCATGAATACAATGGCGTGGTTGGTATTAAGCAGGTGGTGGAGCCCTGCATGTACCCTCTGACCACAGGCAGCAACATTGCTGAACGACGAGCCCCGTGGCCTCCCGCCCATGTTCATCCATATGCTTGAAGGAGCACGCACGCACGCACGCACGCACGCACGCACGCACGCACGCACGCACGCACGCACGCACGCACGCACGCACGCACGCACGCACGCACGCACGCACGCACGCACGCACGCACGCACGCACGCACGCACGCACGCACGCACGCACGCACGCACGATGTTTGAATATATATTCTTTCACAGCCAACGTTTTTAACTCAAATATTTGCTTCTGGGGGGACGGGGACGACGACGGGGATGGGGGGACGACGACACACACCCCTGGAACACCATATTTCCAGATGGGGGTCGGCGGCCAAATACATATAATTCTGGGGGGTCCTTGACATAAAATAGTTTGAGAACCACTGACACAGAAACATACGTTTTTTTTTTCTCATGATCAGAAGACATTTGTAGAATGGGGTCTCAACGGGTTATGTGCGTGCCAACTCCAGACAGCTGCACCGCGGGAGACTCTCAGACACAAAAGAGGATTTTGCCGCCGCCCGGCCCGCCGCAGTCATCGACCGACCGACCGGCGACCACAAAAACAACAAGCACTCCTTTTGCACGCCTCGCGTCAAAATAAACACGCGGGCCCGGCGTGGTGTGGCTTAGCACTTGAATTGTATTTTTTTTCGTTGTCGAAATTGGTCCTGCAATCCTATTTTTGACCGTAAAATAAATAAGACCAGACTGCGGCGGGATGATCGGATAGCCAAGTGGTTATAGAACACGTGCTGTACCACCCGCCCACCGGGCTCTAATGCACAACGGGCAAGTCCCGGGTTTGATTCCCGGCCCGGTCGGACCATTTTGCTGCTGGTCTCTGTCCGTGTTTCCCGTCTCTCTCCACTAACTACGTATCTGTTAACCCATTTAGAGCCGAGGACGATTCTACAAAATGTCTTCTAAAAAGTTAGTTCTCACAAAAACCTTTCTATGTCAGTCCTTCTCAAACATTTTCATGTCAAGGACCCCCAAAAATTACATGTAATTGGCCTCCGACCCCCATCTCAAAATATGTTGTTCCAGAGGGACCCCCCCCAGAAGCAAAAGATTTGAGTTAAAAAATGTTGGCTCTGAAAGAATACATATTCAAAGATTTGCGGCACATTCTCACGATTTTTCAAAAAATAGCAGACCTACAAGCTCGTAGATCTGCTATTTTTTCAATAGCTAAAGTGTAACATAACGCTTAAAAACACCAAAAGAATAGACTATAGATTGGGGTCTAATTATTTGCCCCTGCTGCAGGGCACACCTGAGGGCTGGCCCCGGGGGATCTTTTTTTAACCCATTTTGGGCGGGAACCCCTTTTGGTGTCAAAAATAGCAGATCTACAAGCTCATAGCGTGCCACCGAGTGGCGCGCTACGAGCTTGTAGGTCTGCTATTTTTGAAAAATCGACTGACATAGAAACATAGCTTTTTCGGAAAACGTTCAGGATGTGGAAGACATTTTTTAGAATCTGATCTCAGGTCAGAACGGGTTAAATCCAGCTTGAAACTCTCATCCGACCCAATTATCCAATTAACTGAAGTGGTGTGTGAGGCGAGTGATGACGGCTGGAACAGCACGGTGTGTGCTGTGTGACCCCCCCCCCCCCCATACCAGGGAATCTGGACAAGACGACAGACCACACCACCTCTAAAGGACTGTGAGCCCCCCCGCCTGCCGCCCTGCCCTGGGGGGAATCTGGACAAGACAAGACCATGAGACCACCTCTGAGTGAGGAGGACTCAACTGGGCATCTGTCCAGCAGCGTGGAACAGAACGAACTCTCTCTGAAAGAGCCCCCCCGTGGCTCCGGCAGTAGGTTTAGTTCAGTCGGATAGTAAGAGCGGCCGCTGCTGCTTGGGAATCGGAAGGTTGTCGGTTTGATACCCCCCCCACCCCACCCCCCGCCCCCCACACCGGCTCCTGGGTGGTGTTAGTTAGTGTCATGGTTTCCTCCGAGCATCGGTGTGTGAATGTGTTTGTGTGGAAACTGTTGCCCTCCGTGAGGCGGTTTTAAGAGTCCCGAAATATAAGAAAAACCAGGCTAAAGAACTCTTTTGTATACACAAGTCTGTTCTGCTTTTAAACCAAAATCGGGAAAAAACCAAGAGGATATGTTCCCGTCTGCTTCTGTTTTGTCCTGAAATGTGTTTCCTGTGTCCTGAAATGTATCTTTTTGTAATGTATTGTCTATGTCGTGTCTGTATCTTGGAACGTTGACGTCATGTGACGCAAAACAAATTTCAGTGAAAGCTGACAATGAAGTTGTATCGTATCGTATCGAAAGGGTAAATGTAATGCACTGGCTGTGAAAAAGCCCTTTTGGAGAAAAAAAGGCACTATACGGGCACAAATGTGCCATTTACGATTTTTAGAAGCAGACATGGCTGCACATAACCTCAACTATATCCAACGACGCAAAACAGAGACCTCGGCATACAACACAGGATTTACCCATACGGCACAGACCACTACGCCATTGTCTTGTGTTGCACACTGGAAGAAATAACACATTGTGAGCTTGTAGATCAGCTATTTCTTAACCCATTTTGACCTGAGATGAGATTCTAAAAATGTCTTCTACATCCTGACAGTTTTCTGAAAAATGTTTCTATGTCAGTCGTTCTGTCAGTCGATTTTTCTAAAATAGCAGACCTACAAGCTCGTAGCGCGCCACTCGGTGGCGCGCTATGAGCTTGTAGATCTGCTATTTTTCAATAGCTAAAGCACAACATAAAAATGGGTTAATGCACAACACCACCACCAGCCCGCAGGTGTTAGTATTAAATCAGGCTTCAGAGCCAAGTAGAAAACCTGACATGAAATTAATGTCAAAACCGTAGCCACAAAGCGCAGCAGCTCGCAAAAAACAAACAAAAAGAGTCCCGAGGAGGACTCCGCCAAGCCCGTGCGGGGGCCCGGGCGGCGGCGGCGGCCGCGGCGAACTTGAATCGAACACTACAATAATCATTACACCCCGCCTCGCGTTGCCGATCGGGGGCCTCTCTCTCCGACTGTCAAATATACTCTGTGGCAACGATAGAAGGAAGAAAAAAAAAGAAAAAAAACCGACGGCAATATAAGTCTTTTTCGCTGCGGTGAGAGAAACTCCAGACCGCGACATGCCATTGTTACGTGACTGCATGTGCTTATTCCATTTTGGGTGGGAACCCCTTTTGGGTGTTAACATTATGTTATGCTTTAGCTATTGAAAAATAGCAGATCTACAAGCTCGTAGCGCGCCACCGAGTGGCGCGCTACGAGCTTGTAGGTCTGCTATTTTTGAAAAATCGAAGAACGACGGACATAGAAACATGGCTTTTTCAGAAAAGTGTCAGGATGTAG
>NC_136805.1:40565302-40625899 GCF_951216825.1 Electrona antarctica
CCTGGAGGCGTGGTCAATGCTGTTTGGCTATTCTGAGTGGCCAAACAGCATTTGACCACGCCTCCAGGTCTTAAGTTAAGTCATAAGACCTGGTACTTAAGACACTCATAATACTGCCCTTAGGGTTTTTCAGACCAACTGTTTGGATTTAGAAGCCTTTTTAGTTTTTTTTAGAAATCGGCCCTCAGAAGCAAAAAAAAAAAGAAAAAAAAGGGGGCTTTGTTTTTCGGATACCCCCAGAAATCCTGCACCGTCCGGACGTCATTAGCACACGGCTTTGTACCCTGGGCTTATCAACGCTGAGGTTTTGGGGGGCCAGGCCCTCTCTCGGCTTTGTACATCCTTTTTTTTACAGGAACTAACCCATTTACACCCGAGAAAAGATTCTAGAAATGCCTTCTGAATCCTGACAGTTTTCTGAAACATATTCATGTCAAGGACCCGCAAAAAAATATATGTAATTGGCCGTCGACCCCCATCTGAAAATATGTTGTTCCAGGGACCTTCCCCCCCAGAAGCAAAGATTTGAGTTAAAAACGCTCGCTCTGAAAAGAATATATATTCAAAGATCTGTTCAACATTTTGTACGATTTTTCAAAAATAGCAGACCTGCAAGCTCGTAGGCGCGCCACTCGGTGCCGCGCTACGAGCTTGTAGATCTGCTATTTTTCAATAGCTAAAGCATAACATAATGCTTAAAACACTAAAAAAGGGGGTTCCCGCCCGAAAATGGGCTATAATGTGAGCCCCGAGCGCAGCAACTGACCTGTAATGTTCCTCCCTGTTAACTTAAAAGACTTCAAAAGAAGAAGAAAAAGGAGCTCTTCAAACGCAAATAAACAGCATGCCCATTTGTCCCTCTTCACTGTAATACTAACCTCATCCCTCTCTCTCCGTACGGGCTCCTTAAATGTCCGACATTACCGGTTCAAAAGTGTGTGACCGCACCCTATAAGCCCCGCTCTTCTCGACCAATAGGATCACACACATGGTCAGCCCCCATGCAGTACGGCAGCGAGACCCTCTTTGAACTGGGTTTTTTTTTTTTTATGGTTAGTTTCAAGTTTACCTGCATGGGTGCCATATGGAAGGGTTTGGAGGAGGAGGATACAATGAGGGGGGCTTAAAGGCGGGGGGGGGGGGGGACACGCCTAGGGGTTGGGGGGTGTTGGAAGTAAATAGATTCGGCGAATTTGTATCTAATCAGATTCTTCGTAGCTAGACTGCATGCAACTTTTTTTACGGTGGTTCATAAAAGTACAAAAAAAAAAGAAAGAAATCACCATGAAGATATTGAAGAATAGCGATCTAATGAAATCGTGACCCACGATATAAAACCGAATCATGACATCAATCTGGTGCACGCACGCCACCGTTTTTTGACCGCGAGGTGCGTCGTCGACCGCGAGGCCACACACGGCCCTCCCAGATAATCCACTTAATTCCAGGTGTAAGACCTTGTTTGTGTTGTAAAGGTCCTCTTCGCCCGTCTGCTCCATATAGTTTCATGTAATACAACTTACATACAACAACCCATTTTGGTGTTAGCATTATGTTATGCTTTAGCTATTGAAAAATAGCAGATCTACAAGCTCATAGCGCGCCACCGAGTGGCGCGCTACGAGCTTGTAGGTCTGCTATTTTTGAAAAATCGAACGACTGACATAGAAACATAGCTTTTTCAGAAAACTATCAGGATGTAGAAGACATTTTGTAGAATCTGATCTCAGGTCAAAATAGGTTAAATTAAATGCATTTAATTTAAAAAAGGGGCCTCTAGACTAGTGTAACTCTCCACTCACGTGCTACACCCCCCCCCCCCCCCCCCCACCCACCCCAGGCAGGTGAAAACAAAAACCACAAGAATAATTTGCAACAGTTTATAGTTTTGACCCCCGGCCTCCTCTGAACATCACCTTCACTAAAGCCTTGAAGGCTTTTAAAACCAGAGCTTGCTTGAAGGGAAGGGAAGGGTGGGGTGTGGGGGTGGTGGTGGTGGGGGGGGGTCTCACAACTGGGGACCAGGAGGGAGACGTTGAAAGGAAAATGACCTTCCCCTGGATGAAAGATGGAGGGGGGCCACGACAGATCGTATCCTAGCCCCCCCGGGCAGGGCCTCTGTCGGGGGGGGAGGGAGGGGGGCGATGGGAGAAAATGAAGAGTGACAGAAGTGATTTGAGGGTGGGCCCGCAGATAAAGGGACACCCGGGGTATGTGTGTGTGTGCTGTGGCTGCCTTGCCTCTCACGTCGCTCAACACCGTGAACTCCTTGAGATCGGGTGTTGTCGAGGCGCGGGGGGGGGGGGTGCACCCTCCTCCTCCTCCTCCATCTAAGGCGAAGGGGGAGGGAGGGCCATTTCTTTCATTCCAGGATATTTACACACCTGTTACACTCTGTAAAAAAAAAAAAAAAGGTAGAAGCTACACACCGTGCAGGAAAAAAAAGCACAACACGGCTCCTCGGACGTGTCACTCACGAGACAATGCTGATCGTGCGGAGCGAGAGAACATGGGGGAGGGGGATTGATTGACGCTATTCATAGGCACGCAAATAAAATAAAAAAGGCAAACATTTGCACATTCATATCTAGAGGCGTCACCACCACCGCCGACCTCAAACAAACCCCTCTTTTTCCTTGACACGACACGTAAAAAAGGAACTACGTGTGTCGACTGAACATTTAGGTCAGGTTCCAAAGAAGACGATGATGATGATTGCCGGGCCCGGTGAACAAATTGCAGGTTTTTTAGGTTTGTGACCTCGTCGAGCACACTCCATGCTGTCGGACGCCAACGAAGAAACGAAGGAGCGAACGAGGGAGGCGGAGGTTTTGGAAGTTTGGCTGTCGAGGGTTATAGCCCGGAGGAGGGGAGGGAAGGGAAGGGAAGGGAAGGGAAGGGGGGGGACGGCTGCGCTGGAGGGCAGGAGAGCAGTGTAATCAGGGGCCTTGCCAAATTACAGGCCAAGGCCGCTCGCTAAGTGGAGTTCAATGCGGGGTCTGTGGGAGAAGTCACCCATTAAACTAATATTCTTAAGTCACGGATAGGGGCATTCCAAAGCACAACGTCAACACCAGGGCCAACCCAAGAAGAAGAAGAAGAGAGCATGCAAGGAGGGGAGGCCCCCTGATTATTCCTGGCATTTTAAGTGTCCAGGCAGCGCAACTTGTCTAGTAGTGGCTCCTCTTCTTTATTTATAGTTGCGGAAAAAACAACCTTTCAGCGGAGGGTGGAGGGGGAAATAATGACAGCATTTACAGTCTTCTTCACTTAATGCATTTTTGAGATGCGCAGCGAAAGAGGAATGTGGCTCTCTCTCTCAGGTCAAACGGGGGGTGGGGGTGGGTGGGGGGGGGGTCGCGCTTGTGTTTTCAGGGAACAACATGAAGAGCAGAGTGTGGGACAGTGTCTGTCGACACCGGCGTAAAGAAACTTAAAGTCCATTTACTCCAGTACTGTACCCAACCAAAGTACTTTTTTGGGGTATTTTTTTACTACTTCGGTATTTACAATTTTCAATACCGTTTGTACTTCTACTCCACTATACATCTCAGAGGCAAATATTGTATACTTAAGTCTTTTAGTATGATTATTTGAACACTTTAGTCACTAGTTATAACAAATACATTAACCCCTTCAGCCATATACAGTACACATCTACATTCTACAAGCTCACAATGTGTCGCGTTCTCTTGTCTATCATATCGAGACTGTCTCTCTCCACCCAACATATTTCATATGAATGGGGTCATTCCCCCATACATATGAAATATGTTGGGTGCGGAGAGAGACACTCTTCACTCAAGAGAAGAAAGGTTACAACGTAACCAAACAACCTTCCAGTTTACTTGAGACATTGTGAAACTTTTAACCCATTATTTTGGCGTTTTAAATATTATGTTATACTTTAGCTATTGGAAAATAGCAGATCTACAAGCTCATAGCGCGGCACCGAGTGTCGCGTTACGAGCTTGTAGATCTGCTATTTTTGTAAAAATCGTCAAAATGTGCTGCAAATCTTAGATTATATATTCTTTCACAGTGAACGATTTTAACTAAAATCTTTGAATATATATTCTTTCAGTGCTAACATTTTTAACTCAAATCTTTGCTTCTGGGCAGCGTCCCTGGAACAACATATTTGCAGATGGGGGTCGGCGGCCAATTACATTATATTTTTGGGGGTCCTTGACATGAAATTGTTTGAGAACGACTCGCATAGAAACATGGGTTTGTCAGAAAACTCTCATGATTTAAAGGACATTAAGTCCTCAGAACTAAATGGGTTAAAGTACATTTTAATGCCAATACTTTTGTACTTTTACTCAAGTGAATTCCGACCGAACTTGTAACTTGTAACAGAGTACTTCTACAACGAGGTAGTGATGCTTTTACTATGTAACAGAGTACTTCTACAACGAGGTAGTGATGCTTTTACTATGTAACAGAGTACTTCTGCAACGGGGTAGTGATGCTTTTACTATGTAACAGAGTACTTCTACAACGAGGTAGTGATGCTTTTACTATGTAACAGAGTACTTCTACAACGAGGTAGTGATGCTTTTACTATGTAACAGAGTACTTCTACAACGAGGTAGTGATGCTTTTACTATGTAACAGAGTACTTCTGCAACGGGGTAGTGATGCTTTTACTATGTAACAGAGTACTTCTACAACGGGGTAGTGATACTGTTACTATGTAACAGAGTACTTCTGCAACGGGGTAGTGATGCTTTTACTATGTAACAGAGTACTTCTGCAACGGGGTAGTGATACTGTTACTATGTAACAGAGTACTTCTGCAACGGGGTAGTGATGCTTTTACTATGTAACAGAGTACTTCTACAACGAGGTAGTGATGCTTTTACTATGTAACAGAGTACTTCTACAACGAGGTAGTGATGCTTTTACTATGTAACAGAGTACTTCTACAACGAGGTAGTGATACTGTTACTATGTAACAGAGTACTTCTACAACGGGGTAGTGATGCTTTTACTATGTAACAGAGTACTTCTACAACGAGGTAGTGATGCTTTTACTATGTAACAGAGTACTTTTACTATGTAACAGAGTACTTCTGCAACGGGGGTAGTGATGCTTTTACTATGTAACAGAGTACTTCTACGACGGGGTAGTGATGCTTTTACTAAAGTATACTTCTTCCGTCCCCGTCTGTCAACAGGCGAGTTCATGTTTGCACAGCGCTGCACTGAAACTCGATTACGCATCACAAAACCAATAGCCGTCGTTGCCAGCATTGAAAAGAGCTCTCATTTGTCTTCCCCGAAAAGTATAACCGGGACTATAAAAAGTCAAAACGAGAAAAAGGTATTAAAGGCTCATTATTGGACTGAAACAGTGGATTAAACTCCATTTAAACTTTGCCAGTTGTTGTTTTTGTGATTATTATTATTGAATCAACCAAAAATGGGTTTGAGCGAGAACATTAGCAAGCAGTTGGACTGTGCTGCATGGTTGGCAGGATTAACCAATTTTGGGCGGGAACCCCTTTTGGTATTAGCATTATGTTATGCTTTAGCTATTGAAAAATAGCAGATCTACAAGCTCATAACGCGCCACCGAGTGGCGCGCTACGAGCTTGTAGGTCTGCTATTTTTTTTAAATCGAAGAACCACTGACATAGAAACAGCTTTTTCAGAAAACTGTCAGGATGTAGAAGACATTTTTAGAATCTGATCTCAGGTCAGAATGGATTATGACACAGGCAGAATAGAAGCACTGGGGACTAGCATTGTGAGTGAACACCCAGGCACACAAATGTTTTTTTTTTTTCTGTAGCACATTTATACCTGGATCAGTGTTAAACTAAATGAAAACTAAGCTGTGATGACTGAAACTAAGACTAAATATATTATTGACAATTCCGTCAACAAATAAAAACTAGACTAAAATGCAAGCGATCCGGGTATATCATTTTACACTTGGTTGCACGCTGAAAATAGCCGATCGTTATCGTAACGTGACTGCGTTGTGAGCTTGTAGATCAGCTATTTTCAGCAGGTGTAAAAATCAGCCAATACGACGGCATCGAGGCCCGCCAAAACACATTTTAGTCAGACCAAATCAACTGTAGATTTAGTCGACTAAAATCTTAGGATATTTAGTCGACTAAAACTAGACTAACACTAAAACATTCCAGGTGACTAAAACTAAATGACCTGGATAAGCCCTCATCATTTATTACCAAGGAATCCTGAGAATGACATGTCTTCTTTACGATCTCCATTATAAATTAACAAGAACATATGCAATAAAACCCACAGCTTCGATCGCTTCGATCTCAGGGGTTCGTGAACAGACAGCTAGAATGTGGTGACTCGGATGAATTGAAGCAAGGACTTTCTCACTGAGGGTTGTCACAATCATTACATCATCCTCTAATCGCAATTATGTGAGATAATTGGAAATATTTTCAGATAATCGTTTCCATGTTGAAAAATTTCCATATATTTTCAAGCTTTAATTTTTTTTTGCATAAATAGCAGATCTACAAGCTTACAACATGTCACACATAGCCTACCAGCTAGTAGAGTGATTGAAAGACTTGTTTCAATGAATCGAACGAGTCGCCAAATTAATATTCAAGTTATTTACAATTAAATCGTGAATCGCAATTATTTGCGTTATGATTAATCCGATCATCAACTTAAAAAAAGAATTGTGACAGACCTGCCCCTGCCTAATAAAAGCTTTCAGATTTGTGCGAATGCAACCCGCACTCCAGAGCAACAGTACTGCATGCGTGCTGCTCCTATGGGTCGGTTCCCAGAACAGAACTCAGGTTGGTAATGCCTTCCTGAAGCAAAAAGGCCCAAATTAGGGTCTAAGAAGAAGAAGAAGTGAGAGCCTTATCTGAGTGAAACAGAGCCGTGTGTAGTGTGTAGTCAGTGTGTAGTCAGTGTGTAGTGTATGGAAACACATCAAGAACCTGTCAAGTACGTTACACGGCGGGCACAGCACGTCGCTTAGATCTGGTTGCTGAAAAGAGCCATATGTGCAAAAACCATAAAGGGACCTACAGAGTGCCGAGTGTAGAAGGAGTGGGAACTTGAGGCGCCGATGGCCTAGCGGTTAACCCGTTTAGGCCCGGCGTCGAAATAAAAAAAAAAGTCTTCTAAATCATGACAATTTTCTGAAAAACCTCTTTTTTTTCTATGTCAGTAGTTCTCAGTATTTCATGTCAAGGACCCCCAAAAATTATATGTATTTGGCCGCCAACCCCCCATCTGAAAACATGTTGTTCCAGCCAGGAACCCCTCAGAAGCAAGGATTTGAGTTAAAAACGTTCGCTGCCTCTGAAAGAATATATTCAAACATTTGGGCCACATTTTCATGATTTTTCAAAAATAGCAGACCTACGAGCTCGTATGAGCTTGTAGATCTGCTATTTTTCAATAGCTATAGAGTTTAAAACACCAAAAGGGGTTCCCGTCCAGAATGGGTTAAGGCACTGGCACATACCACTATACAGGCTCTAATGCAGTCTGACAGCGAGCTGCGAGTTCAATTCAAGCAAGTTGCAAGTTCAAAACCCGAGTCTGACAACCTGCGTGTAAGATCCCCGTCTCTCTTTCCCCCGTTTCCTGTCATTATTATTATTATCTTAACGATTTTTTTGTAAGCCGTTTTGTTTTTACCCAGTGTCAATCTACCGTAATCCTGGTGCGCTATAGAGCGTCGCAGTCCCGCCCCCTACCATGGCCCAGGAAATGAATCCCAATGCATTTCTCCCATAGACATTTCAAAAAGTATTTATTTAAAGACGGTTACGCCGCGGACAAAGCCAACTCGAGTCGTGACAATTCATGACAACACAAACAATATTTTGGACCAAACAAATAATTACAAAGAAGAAAAACAACAAAAAAGTGTTGTAACGTGCCGTTTTTTTCTTCTTTAAACGTCTTTAAATAAATACTTTCTGAAATGTCTATGAGGAAAATGAACGGAGAATAATTTTCTGGGCCATGGTAGGGGGCGGGACTGCGACGCTCTATACACTCCCTCTGCCAACCTGGGGAGAGCAACGGACTGACCTCATGCTTCCTTCATTGCATGGAGGAGTCCAAGCGGCTTCTTTTCACCTGACAGGGGGGGGGGGGGGGACTTGGCGTGTGAAATGAACACGTTATTCCAACCAGTTCCTTTCCCCTCAGGTGCCCCGGTAATAGAGACCAGGATTACTACATGTTTTTTTTGTGAGGGTACCTATACCAAAGGGGACACGGGGGTGAACATGCAAACTCCACACAGAAAGGCCCCTTTCGCCAACCCCGCCCAGTGTATGGGCACTGATGATGCGGAGGGGAGAACACGCCCCATGTTATTCTTAACTGTGATATCCAATATAGGCAGTAACACCAAAAAAAATAATTTACGCGCGCGCACGCACACACACACACACACACACACACACACACACACACACACACACACACACACACACACACACACACACACACACACACACACACACACACACACACACACACACACACACACACACACACACACACACGCAATCATTAACAGTGTCACAGACATGAACACATGATGTTCGTCGACCTGGGTGTGAGATGGTGGTGACTAGAGTTGTTACGATAACGATACCAGTAAGACGCCCTGAGTAGATGCCGTTACTGCTACAGTATGCCCAAAAGCCTGGCATCTGTGAGTTATGCCAGTCTATAATATACCTTTGTATTTTGAATGCTTCAGTTGATGTAGCACTACTACCGTTTTTATTCCTAGATAAGTGGTTCCATTTGTACACTTCCAGAGTTACAGACATGTAAGGGGTCCATTTGGAACCCCCATCGAGGAACCCTTACGCACAGATATCGGATCGGGACCCTAAGTTATGGGTATCGGGAAGGAGAAGAAAAAAAATCTGAACTGAGCGGTGCAACTACACGTACTGCGTGTGTGTGTGTGTGTGTGTGTGTGTGTGTGTGTGTGTGTGTGTGTGTGTGTGTGTGTGTGTGTGTGTGTGTGTGTGTGTGTGTGTGTGTGTGTGTGTGTGTGTGTGTGTGTGTGTGTGTGTGAGAGAGAGACCCAAATGTGACCCCAATTAGCTGACTGCTCAATGTGGGGTCGCTCAACAGTGTGACCCGAATGCGACCCCAATAATCTGCAGGGGTCAATAGGTCATACTCCAAACAGACATAGAAACAGACAGACAGATATAGAGACACACACACAGCCCTTCATTGGAGCAGCGTGTGCACCGCTCAAAAAGGTATGGGTATAACGTCTCTAGACATAAACCACATGATTGATGATCACTGCCCCACGAGTGAGATGGAGACTCACCTGGTTGATGGAGTTGGCGGTGCAGGAGGCCAGGCCCGTTCCCAGAGTGGTTATGAGGAAGATGGAGGGGTCGAAGGGCACCGGAGCCATGGCGTAGCCCGCCGCTGCCGTCGCAACCACAAGCGCTGGAAGGGAACCGCGGAATTACAGTTAAAACCCATTTAGACCCAAGGCTGATTAAAAAAAAAAAAAAAAAAAAGGCTTCAGTTTTCTGAAAAACCTATGTTTCTATGTCAGTGGTGCTCAACCTTTTGAGTAAGTATCTGGGGGGTAAGTATCAGTAAGTAGCCATAGCGAGCATTGTGGCCCATAGGGGCACCTGTGCACCTGAGTGCGAAGCGAGAGGCATTGGGTCCTTTGGTATGACCCCGGTATCGAACCACGACCTCCCAAGTCTCAGGGCGGACACTATAACCACGAGGCTACTGAAGCTGCCATGTGTCCCAGTTATAGTTTCTGTTAATACCCATTTTGGGCGGGAACCCCTTTTGGTGTTAGCATTATGTTATGCTTTAGCTATTGAAAAATAGCAGATCTACAAGCTCATAGCGCGCCATCGAGTGGCGTTTTAGTGCTTAAAACGTAACCTGTCGTTCCTTGGCTTGGATTGGGTTAATTTGCGGATATTTCTCATGAGACCGTCTGCCGCGTTTGGTCTATTCATTTACAAAAACGGCACAGTCCAACATCGTGCCCCATTCACCATCTTGTAATATAATTGAATTAGCCTTTCCACCCTCGAAAGAAAAGTACATGAGAAATATGCAGTTATAGAATTAGCATCGGACAAACAAATCCATATTCTCGTTACCGGATTATCTATTGTATACTCTGTCAAGCGCCGTCACATCATCATAATGTCCCAGATTAGTCCCATTATGAAAACAGCAGCAGCAGCAAGATGATGTGATTTAGTATTATTTAGAACAGGGGTCCTCAATAGGCGGACCGCGGTCCACGACCGGACCGCGGACCACCTCTCTGTGGACCCTGGACAATTTTTTTTAAAGTGTTCTTTGTGCCTCAACACAATACCTCTCATTTACTGTGCATTTTTGGAGGGGAATATTTGTGAAACCTTCTATTTCCATACTCTGCACCCCAGTATTGGTTGGTTGGGAGGGGAACCGATTTGTATAAGCTTGCCTTGGTGTGACTGTACTAAACAGGCATAGAGCCCCGCTCTCCGCTGGCCGCTGCGTGGCCCGCGCTGCGCTCATGGGACCGGTCTTTTTCAAAAATTATTAGTGGACGTTCAGCATTTATAGTTGAGGACCCCTGATTTAGAACGACCTACCACGTCAACTTCAAAGGGATGTTTAATTTCACTTGCAAATAAAATAAACATAAAAGAAATAAAAAATAAACGTAATGTGAAAATCACGTGATTTTTCCAAAACTTTTTATTTATTTATAGTATAGAGTATCTATGGGGTCTAATATTTCACCTATTAAATTATCCCGTCATCCCGAAAATCAGTGGTTCTCAAAGTGAGGTTCCGGGGAGTCGGGTATACCCCCAGGGGTTCTTCGTGGGCGTTCCAGGGGGTCCCCCAGCATAAGTAGTAGTAGTTAATATTGTCAGTCAGAAATGAGCTCACAACATCCACGTTATGATCAATGTGCATGGATGCAGCATATATTCAGCGAAAAGAGGGTTATTTTTTTTCGTCAGACCGCAAACAAGATAGTGAATGGATGCGCGCGCACCCAAACAGGTGGGGAGGGGCTGAGCAAGGCCTTGCCTATAGCAACAACTGTTGTCAAAAAATGGATTTGAGCGATCCTGTTTTATATACAAAAATACCTTAACCCATTTTGGGCAGGAACCCTTTTTGGTGTTTTAAAGCATTATGTTACACTTTAGCTATTGAAAAATAGCAGATCTACAAACTTGTAGATCTGCTATTTTTGAAAAATCGTGAAAATGTGCCTCAAATCTTTGAATATATATTATTACAGAGTGAACATTTTAACTCAAATCTTTGCTTCTGGGGAGGTCCCTGGAACAACATATTTTCAGATGGGAGCGGAGGCCAATTACATATGGTTTTTGGGGTCCTTGACATGAAATATTGAGCACCACTGATACAGAAACATAAGGGGTTTTCAGAAAACTGTCAGGATTTTGAAGACATTTTTTTAAATTTCGACGTCAGGCCTAAATGGGTTAAGACTCCCCCACAGTCCACACGTCCTTATAGTCTGACAGCCGGGGTGGACGGGTGGGAAATTTGGTATATAGTCTTGTTTTAATTGGCCTAAAATATTGTCTATATACTGTACATACATTCATGAATCCACTTGCTGACCGGCTGTCGGTATTGGGCAATTTCTTTTATAGTAGGTTTCTTCTTGTGACCCTACCATTAGCATCCTATGGCAGGCAAAAATGTCAAAAAATGTCAAACTTTCCTTATGCTTTAAGTAGCATGTGACATATCAAACTAGAGGGGTTTTCACGATTCTGAATCCATTCCAAGCATTAGTTTTCCACAAAAAAAAACAGTCATTGGGCTAAAAAGAAAACGGTCATAGACGTCATGACAAATGTGATGAGATCAGCACAAAATGTGATGAAGGTCAGCCACATTTGGGCAAGTGGCTATGGCTGTTTTTAGGAGTGTATCTATAAGACAGACAGACAGACAGACAGACAGACAGACAGACAGACAGACAGACAGACAGCAACAACAACGTTCTGCTCTTATACCTGTGAGCTTGATCTTGGCCAGTCTGGCGTACACGTCGGGCAGATCCGACAGATCCACCTTCAGCTGCTTCCACTGTCTGTCCAGACGAGCCTGAAAGTCCGCCTCTGTCTCCACGTGCACGTGAGGAGCCTCCAACACCCTGGTGACCGCCGCCGTCTCCACGTGCACGTGAGGAGCCTCCAACACCCTGGTGACCGCCGCCGTCGCCCCAGACACGGCCGCAGGCGTGGCCTGGAAAATTAGGGTTTGTCACAATTATTAGGTACCGGTGTTGTTTTTGGCGGCAAATTTGGATTTTTAGTTTTAGTCATAGTCTCTTGAATAGTTTTCATTTCATGGATATAAAACATTGTATTACTGAACACTGGAGGGTGGGTATGGAGGGGCTTTAACCCATTTTGACCTGAGATCAGATTCTAAAAATGTCTTCTACATCCTGACAGTTTTCTGAAAAAGCTATGTTTCTATGTCAGTGGTTCTTCGATTTTTCAAAAATAGCAGATCTACAAGCTCATAGCGCGCCCGAGTGGCGCGCTATGAGCTTGTAGATCTGCTATTTTTCAATAGCTAAAGCATAAGATAATGCTAACACCAAAAAGGGTTCCCGCCCAAAATGGGTTAAGGCAGCAACTGCTTGGTATGTAAGGAAATGGTGAGGGGAAATATGGGCGTTGAGGGAGATATGGTGGTGCAAGGGGTGGGATAGGGGGGCTTTCAGGTAGGAAGGCGACAGGAAAATGGAGGTGGTGGCTGTCGGTATATGGGGTGGGGGGGGGGGGGGGGGTGTATTGGGTGGGGGTGGAGAAGGATATCAAACGGAACACAACCACCCTAATGACTAATCATTGTGTATATTCCTGCACTATACCTGCATCCAGTGATCTTGGTACAATATAGAAATTGATCTATTGAAGATTCTGACGTTCAAATACATACATATTTTTTGTTTTGATTGTATTTCTGTATTGGTGTATTGTGCTTTCTGCTTTGGCAATGTAAACGTATGTTTTCTCATGCCAATAAAGCCCTTTGAATTGAATTGATTGTATGGGGGGGGGGGGGGGGGGGGGGGGGGGGCGGGTGATGGCGGGTGGGGTAGGGGTTATGGTGCTTGGCTTCAACTCAACTGGTCTGTTTGGGTTGGATGGTAATTTTTTCAGGCCAGTTGAAAACTCTGAAGCAGTCAGTGGTTCTCAAACATTTTTATGTCAAGGACCCCCAAATTGAGATACATTCTGCAGACCCCCATCTGGAAATATTTTCTGCTAGGGAAATGTTTTGAAGATTCATCAAAATGTTCTACAAGCTCAAAATGGGCAGTAATTGGACGCCTTGTGAGCTTGTAGATTGGGTATTTTCAAAGTATAACATGGGATTAGGGTGGTAATTTTTTTCCCATTGCTGTGGATTGCTGTGGACGGCCTGGAACTTCCTCAAGGACCCCTTGAGATTCCCAGACCAAACTTTGAGCATCATGCAGAGGGCGCTGTTTTTCCTTTATGTTTTCAGATTGCACTTAAGAACAAAAAAGGCACCCTAAGAGTGCTCCACAGTGTGCGTAGATTCTGTTCTTACCTACGAACAAATCACAGCTAAGAAAACATTGAGGGATCCCAAAACCTTCTTAAAAACTTCCTAAGTGGGTCTAACAAATTTCTTCTTAACCCAATTTACGTCAGCATTAATTAATCCCTCGATAGCGTATTGACAAGGTTTTATCGCGCGTAACACTTACTTTGAAGAGCCAAATATCCGTAACCGGATGTTACAATGACAAACTGCTGTGTGTGGTGTCATGACTGATTGTTGTTGTCTCGCTCGGCAGTGGAAAAACCCAGACCGCGAGTGTCAGCGCGCCTGCCATCTCTCCCATTTCCTGTCAGCCTACTGTCTGTCCCTCCATAAAAAAATATAAAATAATTAAAGTGGATGCGCGCGCATCTTCAAAATGGCCGCGGCCAGTGTCCCACTCTGTGTTGATGCGGGGTAGCAACATTAGCTAGCGATACGATCGGATTAAAAGATGGATTAAAGAATGCAAGCCCTCCTCTGTGCGCGGCCTCCCCTCACAGCTCACACACACACAGTGGCACCGTTACAGAGACAAGACGACTCATATAGCTTTTCCACGTTTTTCTGTTGTTATCCAGTTTACCAAAATGAAATCCACAACAGCGCTATTGTGAAGACCCTTGCGCAGCGCGAGGCAATTAACCCCAGCTGCAAACGATCCGGACTTTGATTGTGTGATTATAATATATATAAATCCTTTTGGGCCAAATAACCATTCTGGGCGTTGGGGGGGGGGGGGGGGGGGGGGCGTTAGCGATCAGGAGGAGGTAACAGGGGGTGCAGGCAAACAGTTTTGGAACGGATATTATGGACTACAGTTTTATTAAGGAAAGATTGGCATGTCAATGCCGCAACACGTGTTCGGGTGTCAATCAAATCAACTGCGTCAGACATCTCCCGCAGCACGCTGTTAAAAAAGAAATAAAAAAGCGAACGGATTTCACATCATTTCAGATCAAGACAAGTTGTGTTGAGCGTCTTTTTCCTGCGATCCCATTGATGTCACAACAGACAACATTTATAGGTGGGTCTGGTTTGGAGTAGCCTAATTTAAAACATTGTCCGACTTTGTTTTGAGCGAATATTAATACCTCGCGCTATTGTAACAGCCAGGTGCATCGTGCATTGCTCAGACCGTCAGAGAGAGAGAGAAACATTAGGCTAAACGTGTAGCCTATGGATAAGGGCGCAGCGTTGTAACAGGTTTCAACTTTGTATTGATGTCTGTCAGCGAGAGACGAGAAGAGAAAGGGAGAGAGAGAGAGAGAGAGAGAGAGAGAGAGAAACATTAGGCTAAACGTGTAGCCTATGGATAAGGGCGCATCGTAACGGTTTCAACTTTGTATTGATGTCTGTCAGCGAGAGAAGAGAAAGGGGGAGATAGTTGGGGGCCCCGGGGGAAAAAAAGGACCGTTTGGTTCAGATTCTCGCAAATTCGCCAAATTTGGCACAGATGTTGGCTGCCACCCGAAAAAAACAAAAAGGCCTAGAATCATTAAAGACACCACTTTTTAGGGGTTTTCTGGGCCGTAAAATCTGATTCTGGTGTTATTTAAATGATTTGAGGTCAAGATTACCCCTCAAGGTCAAGTTTACTCATCAAAGTTAGTATATAAAGGTAATATCGGGGTAAAATTCAGTATTTCTGGTGCAACATGCCAGATTCTACCCCCATTTTCTTTTCTCATTATAAGCTATACTTGTATGTATCAATGTTTCACAATTCAAAACAATCAGATTCTGGTTTCATCTCAATGATATGAGGTCAAGTTTACCCCTTCAAGTTAACATAAAGGTCATTTTGTGTCATAAAAAAATAAAATGGTATCATTATTTATCGGAAATAATGTTTTGCCATTTAACCTATTTTCAAACTTGTCTGAGAGACAAGGCAGGAGTCAAACAGTAACAACATGTGCTGTGTTTGCTGAATCAGCCTGCCAGTTAAACCAGGTGAAGGTAGCCTAATGAGGCTGTACTGGTGATTCATGGTGCACATACAAAAGACAGGTAAGTTGTAATGTTAGCAAAAGTGCATGCATTTTCTGATAGACAACATAATGAAATTAGTGTGTTAGTGTATTGCTCAAGCGGTGTGTGCTCGCCATGGCTTAGATGGAGTGGTACTACCAACCAACAGCCGTCTCAATGTCTTCACCACCCATGATGTGGATAATTTAGACAGCAAGGCTCAGGGCAACTTCTCACTTGATGAGTTCCACGGATATGCCCTTAGCGTGACCAACCATCTCTCGCATGAGAACCTAGGTGTGAAGCGGGATCCAATTAAGCTTGACCCCTCTGACACGTCGACTCCAAAGCTACCAGACTCTTACGTGATCCAGCACCCAGTCCAACTTACTCAAACAGATGTCTTTGCACCAAAATATGGCAACAGCAAAGTCAGACCACCGCTTGATGTGCAAGGTGCCACGGTCAAGGATGAGGTATGGATGGCACACGTTAACAGTGTGCTGAAGCAAGGCACGTCAGCAGAGGGTGACATCATCACTTGGTCGGGATACAACTCTATGCTAGCAAGCGAGCAATCAGTGAAGCCCCCAGCTGAGATCGGCATCTACCCCCTATTCCCAGACAAGGCCGCATCCGCATCTTCAATGAAGCACGCGATGGAGCTGACGATGCAAGGCACAGAGTTCCTCAACCCAGGCCAGACTAGCGTACTCGGTGCAGATCAGCCACTGTTTGCTATCATCAAACTGCTCCAATGGCAATACCCCAACACTTTGGGAGAAGACAAGTTGGTTGCCATGATGGGTGCGCTGCATATTGAAGACAAGATGCACCTAATGATTGGGAAGCTGCTGCTCGACTCCGGGTGGGCCACCATCCTCGCTAAGGCTGAGGTCCTGACATCCGGTCGCGCACAATCTGCGCTCAATGAGCATCACATCAAACGCACAAGGTATGCCCATCAAGTTTCTCTCATGTCACTTTATGAGCTCAAACAGACCGCCTACGCAGAGTATTGTGAGAGTATAATGGGCCCACCTGAGTCATTTGATATGTGGGATCAACGTTCACAAACTGTTCCCCAGTTCAAGTTCTGGTCAACCATAATGAAGCTGGAGCTTCTGATGTGTCGCTTTGTGCGGTCCCTGCGGGAAGGGGACTTTCCACTATATTATGTGCAAGCATGTGACGAACTCTGCGGCTGGTTTCACGCCCTGGACCACACAAACTACGCACGTTGGCTGCCAGTCCATGTCCGTGACATGGTTCAGATAGCTGATAAACACCCTCAAGTACATGCTGAATTCATGAAGGGCAACTTTGTTGTGCAGAAATCAGCTAGAAAGTTCAGCCTCATGGCCAAGGACCAAGCACATGAGCAGTCCAACAAAAGCCTCCAGGCGCATAGCGGAGCCGTTGGACTCTATGAGAATCCTGAAGCCCTTACATTGTTTATGCTGGCTGGACCTGATTGCACACGGATAGTTGAGGAGTTTGAGGCCATCAATGACCCACCAACGTCATCCACTGCTCATCATGAGGAAGGACATAACTTGCAAGTAAAGTTTCGCAAGGATGTACTCTCGTTCATCGATGTGGTACAGCAGCTAGGCAACCCCTTCCTTGCTACAAGCCAGGAGCTTATTGCACTCGATACACAGAATGTCATGGAGCCGGCAGTTGTTGCTTCTTTATCTCAAATCCATGAAGCCGGCCAGACCCTTCACGCAGCATATGTCAAGGAAAGATTGGAAATGGCTTCAGTACCAGTATCTGATACCGTCAAGCGGAAAAACATGCTAACATTCGCCAACCGAACTGGCCACAAGAAAAAAGGTACAAAGGACAGTGGCATACAGAAGCAGAACATGGTTTTAATCACACAACTGTTCCTTTCACTCCAGTCACGTCCCAATGCTGACATGACAGACTTCTTTCAATTCGAAAATCAGAGAAAGCCACCGAGCCTGGCGGACAGAGGGTCTCTGCGATCTGGGACAAAGTCTGACATTCTTCAATGCCTCAATGCTAGCACAGGTCATGCAGCTTCTGCCAAACAAGCTACCGTTGTGGTGTTGGATATGGCAGCAGTCATCCACATGGTGCGCCCCACAACAGCAAAGACATTCAGCGAGTATGTCTTGCTCAACATTACACCATTTCTGGAGGTCCAAATGACAACTAGTACCCAACGCATTGATGCTGTATGGGACAACTACCCAGAGGAAAATAACCTAAAATATCTTACACAGAAACGGCGTGGGAATGGTTCACGGACAAAAGTCGGTGATGGTAGCACTCCAATCCCTAAGCATGAATGGAGTGGCTTCCTAAAAAACGAGGACAACAAAAAGGAGCTCTTCTCATTCATCAGCACACAGATCTCAAAGAATGACATGCGTGGAAAGCTCCTTCTGACTACCCGCTTTGAGACTGTGCTCTCCAACATGCCTTGTGATGTCACAAAACTACAGAAGTGCAACCATTCTGAGGCAGACACCAGGATCCTCCTGCATCTGGCACATGCAGCAGAGCAGGGTCATACAACAGCCTTTGTTCGCACCGTAGACAGCGATGTTGTCATTTTGGCAATCCGGTTTTTCGAGACCCTTGGCCTAACCGAGCTCTGGGTGGGTTTCAGTACTGGTCGAAAATATCGTGACATACCAGTCCATACCATCTACTCTGATCTCGGTCCATCAAAGTCATTGGCACTACCCCTCTTCCACAGCTTAACAGGGTGTGACACAACTTCCCAGTTTCTTGGATGTGGCAAGAAGACAGCTTGGGCAGCCTGGAGAAGCATACCAGACCTCACCAACACACTAGTTGCTCTCACAAACACCCCTGACCTCTTCAGTCTTGAGTCTGTGCATATGCAGAACATTGAACGATTTGTCGTGCTCATGTACAGCAAGGGGTGTGGTGCAGCTGGTGTCAATGAGGCCAGACATTGCCTCTTCACCACTGGAAGTAGATCACTGGAAAACCTCCCACCTACCCAAGCTGCACTGTTCCAGCATGTCAAGCGAGCGCTACTGCAGGCAAGTTTCTACTGGAATCAGGCAACCTCGGTCCAGCAGGAAATTCCTGACTTCAGTGAGTGGGGCTGGCACAAAGATGGCACTGGCACATGGCAACCACTGTGGACCACTCTTAGTGATGCATCAGCAGCATGTGACCTTCTTGTGCGCTGTGGCTGCCTCAAGGGATGCATGGGAAGGTGCAAATGCCACCGTATCGGTGTCCGATGCACAATCCTCTGCAAATGCGAATAATAATGAAGATGACAGCCAGTAACTCCACACCTTGCAAGGGATGGAGACACAAAGAATGTGAAAGACAACATTGTGATCTAACTTTTTGATTTTAGCAAGTTTTACGGAGTAACTATTTTGATTACATTGTCCCCTACTGTTGTTTACTGTTGTTGAAGTTGGACTTGTATTAGTTTGTTGTTTATAATAAACAATCTACTGTTTTGAGTTGTGAAACATTGATACATATACAACTACAACTTATAATGGAAAAAAAATAACTTTTTGGGGGTAGCATCTGGCATGGCGCACCAGAAATATTGGATTTTACCCCAATATTACCTTTATATACTAACTTTGATGAGTAAACTTGACCTTGAGGGGTAATCTTGACCTCAAATCATTAAAACACCAGAATCAGATTCTACGACCCAGAAACCCCCTAAAAAGTGGTATCATTTATGATTCTATGACTTTCCGTTTTTTTCGGGTGGCAGCCATATTGGATTGCGCAATATGGCAGTACCATGGGGCGCCAATCTTGGCACCCATCTTAAAATGATTAAGTACGGTGTGGACAACATCTGTGCCAAATTTGGCGAATTTGCGAGAATCTGAACCAAAAAATCCCCGGGGCCCCCGACTAAGAGGGAGGGAGAGAGAGAGAGAGAGAGAGCTGTACAGACAGGACGGACAGAACTGTTTTTATCTTTTGACTGACTAAGAAAAAGTCCTTCTGCACACCTACAATGGACAGGTGCGTTGGATAACTGGAACTGAGAAGTAGAGAAAAAAAGAATCCCGCACACTGTCTTCAATTGGAATCGCAATGGCAACCATTCTCACTCCAATTAAATGCCCGCTCAGCAGCGCATCGCATGAAACAAACACCTCACCATTCAAAAACGTCCCCTCATCATGGAACCTAAAATCTTAAACATATTAAACAAATTCCAAGTTAACTGATAGATTTAATATATGATGAATTGAAAGGTTCAACTTCCAGCCGCTCCACACCACGCAGCAACTGCGCGCCTCCCCAAGCCATGAGTTAACATTATTGCTTGATTGATTGATTTAAGTTTGTATTAACAGTTTACAGTACATTTGCACAACTCAATACAAAAACTGTTACTCTGTGAGTGGACGACACCATAAAGCATTACACTTGTTTACAAAGAGGGTCCACCTTGTTCAATTAATCATAACATTTTGTACACTGTACACTTCTATAAAGCCAAAAACAGGAAATCATCATAAAGGAGGTAAAAAGGGGGAAAAACATATACAGTGAGGGGGAAAAGGGGTGGGTGGGGGTGGGTGGAGTCAAGGGATTTACATGTCTTAATGACAGTTGGTAGGGCGTTCCACATTATTGTGGCATAGGAGTGAAATTAATTTAGGTGGACCCTCTTGTAAACAAGTGTAATGCTTTATTGGGTCGTCCACTCGCAGTTAAGAGTCTTTGTATTGAGTTGTGCTTGAAATGTAGGCTACTGTAATTCTGCAAACTGTTAATAAATAGTTCAATCAATCAATCAATCAATACTTGTTTGTGCCGAATCTGGGTTGCACATGGTTTGTTGAACTCCCTCTGGTGTTGCTGGCATATGATTAGACTGACTGAGCCTCACTGTTTATTATGATACACTTTATTTCATATCAACCATATGCACTTAGGCCTAGAACCCAGGGTTAGGGTTAGAACTAGGGTTAGGGTTAGAACCTAGGGCGCCAGAACAGCACGGACAAAAAAAACTTTCGTTTACCGCGGTAACGAACCCGATACCGCGGTATGCGTTGTATACCGGCGGTATGGCGATATTGCGGTTATTGCACCCAGCCCTACGCATGAGGCCCACTGTTGGTTGTCATGGCTGCCAGCTCCCACCTGATGTTGGGTGGGAGTTTAGACTGATCCAGACCGTACCCAGTAACTGTTAGCTTACATAAAGTCTTAAGAGTAGGACTCAAGTCTAAGATGAACAGGTCATCGGTGTGTGTGCTGTCTTGTCTGTATCCTCCAAAGAGGATGATACGATCTCCCACCATGCAACAGCACATACTATACCATGGATATGGGCCTCTCCATTTGGGCTTAACCTTCTTCCAGGAGAAGGTCTCTGGGCTGAATTTCCACACATCGTTGAAGTGTGTTCTGCCTTCACCACCAAATATGTACATCTCTCCATTGTAGGTGAATGCTGAATGTTCACAGCGTTCTCCTGGACGAAGCTGTGCAGTAGGTGTGTTCAACCAGACATCGGTCTCTGTGTCAAACACAGTGTTTGGACGGTGTTGGTCCAGGTGATCTCCCCACCCCCAAATACAAACATCTTTGTCCCAATGATGGTAGCAGAGTGACCTGATGAACGACACGGCCAAGCTCCTCTGTGGTTGATCAAGCACCAGACCATTGTGCTGGTGTCCAACTTGTACGTGTCATTAGTCCATCGAGTCCCCTTGCATAATCCTCCGTGGATAAATATGAACTTCTTCAACACACAGGCCGAGTGGTCGCTCCTCGCCTCTGGAACGGTTCCAGAAACCCTGGGTTTCAACCACACGTGGGCGTCCACACCAAATGAATAAAGCACATTGTGGTACTCCCCATCCCAGTCGCCTCCCCAGATGTAGACCGTATCTTCTACCAGCACGGGTGTGTGGCTGCAGCGCATGGAGGGGACCTCAAGGTGACCGTCTCCTCCTCCGGGACTCACCGGAGGTAACTCCTTCCAGCATAAAGACACCGTGTTGAAGACATGGACGTCCATCTGATTCTCGCCGTTGTTTGTCACTCCATCCCAGTGACATCCAAAGGAATAAAGTGTGTTCCTCACTGACACGGCATGATAGTATAGCTTTGGTGATCCTGCTTTAGAAACGGTCCAACACAACATTGCCTTGTCGGTCTGTCCGTCTCTCTCGGTCTCTCTCGGTCTCTCTCTATCCCTATATTTCTCTGTACCTCTCACTAAACATTTGCTACTATACAGAGATTTTCAACACAACGCATCATCTTAAACATTATTCGGGTGTGAAATCACACAAAACACAAACTGTTGCCATGTGCACGCCTTAACTCTTTTATTGTGGCTAGCTGTTAGCATAAATCCCAGTTCCAGGTGCCAACATACGCGTTCACTTTAAGAGTCGGAGTTTGCCCGCCCGCCCCCCCACACACACACGCTACACACACTCGAGTATCATTGGCACAAGCACACACCGTTTACCTTTCGTCAGAAGCTTCTACATGGCGTTGGGGTACAAAGGCACAAATTAAATCCGAAATATGGATGTCAGAAGATCCACCAAGATTACGATTTATGGACGTTTGAAAATGCTCCTTTCAACTGCTTCACACAGTGAATATAATATATATATATATTTTCAATCCCATAGCTGGAGCGGTGGGGCGTTGCCATAGCAACTGGACCAATGTTAAAAGCTGCCGTGGGACTCAATTATATAGACGGAGTATACATCGGGGTCCGTATATATACAGACATGGGAGAGAAATAATTAAGAACGGTGTGCCGACTTCCTACCTTCTTTCATCGCAATTATTTTGTCATAATCGTGTACATCTATTATACAATTGAAAAGGTGTGCCCAAAACGCTGTGCGCCGCACAGGAACAAAAGGCACCAGCTACTACGTCACTCCAAGAGTGTCTGACACACTGCAATAACCCACTAAACACACTAACACGTCACAGACTTACCCTCCGCGTCGACCCATGGCTATCTCCTCATGTCGCGCAGCACGGCCACACTCCACATCACGCGCGTAAAAATTGTCATTGCACTGCCACTAAAGCCGGCTCCCGTCCACACTCGCAAACAATATCAATATAAATAATAAACACAAACACGCCACAAGCACCGACACCCCCGCCTAATTTGTTGCCACGTCTATGAAAACAAGCCCAGAAAAAATGCCATTCAACACGCTACTTACAACTCCCTTACAATTCGCGGACCTGGCAACACTGCATCCCGTGATTCCACTCTTTTCATTGGCTGCGCCGCCAACATTGTCAAACATTGTTGCCACGTCTATGTAAACAAGGCCGCAAACCCTGACTTCCTACAGCCTACAGCCTATACTTTCACACACTACCACTCGCTTACAATACGTGGACCTGGCAACACTACATCAGCCCTTCCCAATGGCTCAAAACCCCACCACGTCACCCACGTGTGTTTCGTGTTACCTTTCACACTTCCGGAAACAATACCGGAAGTTACACGGTACACACACACACACGCACACACACACACACACACGCACACACGTGCATGCGCGCGCACACACACACACACACACACACACACAGTGTACAGCCTGCCGGAAACCAAAAGTAGAAGAAGACGAAGAACAACAACACAGGTTCTACACTGATTCTAACTTGGATGGAGAGCGGCGCGATTACATACACAGTTACACTCATGCAAACACGACCGCGTCGACACCTGGCGTGGTACAATCGGGACGAACCGACGCGCATATATATGGATAACAACAACAACACTACACGCAGCAACAACGCGCTGCAACACAACACGTAAGTCACGTATGTAACTATGGTTCTATGAATCCTGGATGACTGCTTAACACTGGATGATTGGCGTCCAGTGTTAAGCACTGACTCTGGCAGTCAGTAAGGCTGAAATAGAACAGCTGTGTACAACGCAGTGTCACTGCAGACACGTGTGTGTGTGGTGTGTGCGTGCGTGCGTGCGCGGGGGGGGGGGATTTTGGATCGCCTCGCGATGCAGCTGAAATGGCACACACACACACACGCCACAAAACGCTAATAATAATAATAATAATACACAATTAGAACACTACACTAATCATAACAACAGTACAGCACAGTACAGTACACATGAGTACAGTACAGAAAGAAAGCTCACATCAGAATATTAATCCATGTAATAATAATCATAATAATAAAACATCATAACACAACACTAATAACTATAATATCAACAGTACAGAGAACAGTACAGTACATCAGAATATTAATCCATGTAATAATAATAATAACAATAAATAAGCACACAACACTAATAACAGTACAGAGAACAGTACAGTACACATGAGTACAGTACAGTACAGTATACTGTTCCTGCGCCTTGCCATGCTCTCTTTCAATCATAATAATAATAATAAATAACAACACTACACTAATAACAACAATAATATCAACAATACAGCGAACACTACAGTACACATGAGTACAGTACAGTACAGAAAGAAAGCTCACATCAGAATATTAATCCATGTAATAATAATAATAATAATAATAATAAATAATAACACAACACTACTAACTATAATATCAACAGTACAGAGAACAGTACAGTACAGTACATCAGAATATTAATCCATGTAATAATAATAATAATAAAAAAACACTAATACAACAGTACAGAGAACAGTACAGTACAGTACACATGACTACAGTACAGTACAAACACTTACAGTACAGTACAGTATACTGTTCCTGCGCCTTGCCATGCTCGCTTTCATACGCACATACACAAAACCAAACAGGGCCACTCAGCCAGCTTGGCAACTTTGCGCTTTCCAAGCAAATGCATAAATGAAAACATCATGGGTTGCCATTGCCTTCTTCCCATTTGCGACGCATCGCGTTAGGATGAGCGGGCCGAAGGCCCGCGAAATTCTAGTGTTCATACATTTAAAAAAAGCAGAAATAATAATCTAGTATAAAAGTATAAATAAAAAATAATAAAGAAATGCCATTCATTTCTAGGTACATTTCAGTTATTTGCCATATCTGCTCTGTGCATTTTTTTTTATTATCACGAAGTCTACAAGGCAAACGGAATTGTAATTGTTATTCATAATGTTCCACTTTCCAAAGCCAAAAAACACAATTAACCCATTTTGGACGGGAACCCCTTTTGGTGTTTTAACTAAGCACTAGTCCTTACCCGTTCTGAATATATGAACAGCAAATGATGTTCAGTGTGGGTAATCTATCTAATAATTTAGCGATCGCTCGCCCGCTGTCTATTGCGAGCAAAATAGACAGCGGGCGAAACAACGGTAGTTACGCGGAAAAGTGTGTCCCAGTATTAATCTGTGCCCGTCCCAACATGCATTTCACTGGTGACCCGGAAGCCGTCCCAACATGCATTCTAAGGAAGTACTCGGACTGACCTACAGACGGACGGACTGACAGACAGCGACCGAGCAAAATAGACAGCGAGCGAGCGATCGCTAAATTATTAGATAGATTATGTTATACTTTAGCTATTGAAAAATAGCAGATCTACATCTTAAAATGTGTCACCCGCGACAGACCCTATACCTGTAATGTGGGTGTCTCCGCAGGGACAGGGTGGAGGAGGGCCGACGAAGGCGGCGACGTCGCCGGTTGTGTCACTAACACGTCACTGGTGGTGATGGTGGCTGCGGTGGCTGTGACGGCGGGGACCTCCTCTGGGAGTGGCTGGTGTGGGTGCTCGAGGACAGCGCTGACCGTCGGTATGCGCTGCACCTGCCTGACCACGTCGCCGTCCCTCTCGTCCACCACGATGGTCAGGACGTTGAGCGCCGCCTGCTTGGGGACGGCTCGCTGGTGGAGCTCGTTGGTGGTTTTCGCGACATACTGTTGGAAAACACACAAAAAAGTGGTTCAGTGGTTCTCAAACATTTTCATGTCAAGGACCCCCAAAAATATAAGTAATTGGCCGCCGACCCCCAACTGAAAATATGTTGTTCCAGGGGCCCTCCCCACAGAAGCAAAGATTTCAGTTAAAAACGTTCGCTCTGAAAGATTATATATATATATATATATATATATATATATATATATATATTCAAAGATTTGCACCACAAAGAATATATATATATATATTCAAAGATTTGCGCCACATTTACATGATTTTTCAAAAATAGCAGCTACTATGAGCTTGTAGATCTGCAATTTTTGAGTGGTGCAACCACTCCCTTACGGACATATGTGTGTGGGTGGGTGCCTGCCTGGCTGCCTGGCTGGGTATGAGCATGAAAACAGCATGGTTGTTTTTCACCACCTGTGCGCAACCTAACACACACAAACACACACGCACATATTAACTGTATGATTTCGGGTGTGCCAGTACAGTACAGTGACAGTACAGTACAGTACAGTACAGTACAGTAACTGTCATTTCTCAACTGTTTCGGACATGGGGCGGAACCCAGGCTAGGTTTTTTTTCGGCATTCCAGTCCACATTTTGTAGTAAAATACAATAACAGTCCACATTATTATAAAAACAACGACGTGCAGTCCCCGACATTCCAATCGCCGTGGAGACGTGATGTCATCTGCAAATTGTATGATGCTGTCGCATATTTGGCAACACGGTCGTGTGTGCAAACCAAACACAGACTCTACAATAGGCGGGACTCAGACAAAGCGGCAACAAGGTTACGCCAGGTCCCGAGAGCTGTAACAAAGACCGCTCTGTCGCAAAGCACAACATGCTGAAATATCTCCCGCATGTGTTTGTTTTGTAAACCATTCAAAGTGTCCTCCAGCAGCATGACTGTACTGACCACAGTGTCGCCAAATCCGCTTATTATTAAGCGACACTGGGCTTGTTTTGTCTGTGAAGTCGTGTATAAATATTGGTATAACTGCGGGTTGAGTTAATATTTTTGTCTGGGGTGGCTCGTTTTACTCCAAATTAATCGATCGGTGATTTACCCGATCTGGAGAAACCGATCTTTTATACCATTTAAATGGTGCATTTATATAGCGCCTTTATCCAAGGCGCTTTACATTGATTGTGCATTACATTCACCCATTCACACACACATTCATACACCGATGGCAGCGGAAACCATGCAAGGCAATTAGGGGTTCAGTGTCTTGCTCAAGGACACTTCGACACTAACTCTGGGGGAGCCCGGGTTTGAACTGGCAACCTTGCGGTTACCATCCCGCCACTCTACCCCTGAGCCACTGAAGTGGTATCAATTTGCATCTTTGTGACAGGCCTAAACATTCTCCCCTTCCTCCACACACACACATACAGGAACAGTTTTGACATATCATAATTCTAGAAATATTCAAACTTTTCCTTTGCACACAAGATCAGGATCGGTATCGGCTGATTGTGAGAAGAAAATAAATAAATTGGTGATCAGGATCGGTCCCAAAAAACCTGATCGGACCACCCCTATTTCTAAAGTCACGTTCAGTGTAGCTGCTTATATGGGCTTGCTTCCTGACGTTGTAGACCTGAGGCCGTCTAAATCCCAACCTAAAGTTTTCAGAAAAACGTACTTTTAGAATCCTGTAGCAACATCTACAATGACAGATGCTTTACAGGTCTTAAACACAGTGGTCGTCAAACATTTTCATGTCAAGGACCTCCCAAAAAAAATATGAATTTGGTCCATGACACCAACCCCCCCACCCCCCCAAAATCTGAAAATGGTTTGTGCCAGGGACGCCCAATACAAGATTTGTGTAGTTACGTTTCGAAAATTTTTAATCAAGATATATTTTTTAATAGATCTACAAAGCTCACATTCCGTCAGTGTGCGCTTGTAGATCGGTTCTTCTCAAACGGCCATGCGTGTCTGTCTTCTCATGTGGCCGGCCCTAGCGTGACAGAAAGTCGCTTATATTTGGCCCGCTTGCTGATTCCCTTGCGAAAGCCGAAATCTGGCAGCAACGCTGTCCCGTAGCAGTTAAGGTTAAACCCTCCAGTAGAATGGTACCTGTCGTTTGAGGAAGTTCAGATGCTGGTACGTGACCCGTTTAGACAGGTCTCTGTTGTAGAGCTGGATGAGGCGGCGAGCGCTCTGCTGACTCCTGAGGATCACATTTCTGACCAGTTTCTGGTTCACACTGGTACCAACCAGACCTAAACGACAGGAGACACACACACACACGGTACAATGCTTTATTCATTACATTAACACGATGCGAGCAAACGTTTTAATTCCAAGGACCTCCCATAACTCAGGGAGTGTACAAAATGGAATCAAATTGACCCATAGGGGTCCATTTGTACACTCTCAGAGTTGGACACGTTAAGGGTCAATTTGGAACCCTGAGGGTCCCTGGACCCCACTTCTTTGAGATACACTGCTCTAGAGCAGCGTGTAAACAATAACATCATGTAAAATGTCAACCACGTAAAGCCTATGGCTAAAGTATTATTATAGTATATACAAACCAGTTATAGCATAAAGCATACGACAGCTTATCCCTGGTCCAGTGCACTTTGTGCCATTTTAATACAGCAATGTACCGGACAGAGTCATTTCTTTCTACTACGGCATTTCCAGGTTTTGCCTGCGCCGACCTGGTTGGATTCATTTTTATTTAATGACTAAAATAGTGCATTTTAGAGAGAAGCTGGGGACCTGAGACGCTTCCCAGCTTCGAGAATAGACTTTTACCAAGGTCTAGCAGGCTTTGTGTCGGTGAGTAGTTACGTCGTTTTGTTTATTTTCGGGGAATTGTAAACCCACGCACGCAGTGGGAAAGCTGCTAGTGAGCAGTGGATGGGAGTCCGGCAGGGTGTCAGTGAGAGACTCGCTGTAAGCACTGGACCAGGGCTAACCACAGTTGTACTGTACATGACGTGATGTGACCTTGTTGATTGGCTATAGGTTGAAAGTGATTATACATAATGTGTAGCACTGTAGTCACCAAATAGAATTATCTTGGACTTGACATTGAACTATAGTCACATTAAATACAAGTAAAATATGTATTGCCGAGAAAATTCTGCCAGCATTTTGTAGACAAACACACATAACTGTTGTGTGCCATAGGAAATGCAGATGTGACATTGAACTATATAGCCACTGACTCACTTACATGATAAGGTGATAATGACATAACAACACAGGCTAATGTAACATTTGTCAATGGTGCAGTTTAAAGATGGTGCGCGTTTATACAGTAACTAACATTCTCACAACGTCCAATTATTATCATCATCATCATCCATCAGCCTTTATAGTGCTTTCTTAGTATTCAATCGATCAAACCAAAATGATGCATTGCAATGTCAAAAAGCACTGCTTCATGGGGGCAACAGCAGCAGATGCCCTTGTATTACATTAGTAAACAAAACAGCATTTGAACATTATATCCAACAACACCATACAGTTATGAAGACGACCATAACAACAATAACAGATCACTGACGGTGGGTCCTAGCCCGTCTCCGGACCCCCCGGGTTGAGCTCCTTTGGACCTACCACGTAGGGTCCGGTCTCACCGGATTCAAGCGACATGGGATGCCATCTGATTTCCCCTGACTTAGCCCTGTGCTGCGGTGTGGGTGTCACGCTGACATATTCCAAACGAAGCATATGAACGCTATAGGAGACAACGAACCATCTGACCCCCCCCGCGAACGGCTCAGAAGCCGTTAAGTATTTTTAATGTTTGTACGACCGTTTTGGCAGCTCTGAAATTCTCTCTTGTTGACATCCCATTGTACCGCCTCTCGGCATCTCGGTTGGCTAGCAGCGCCTCCCTACGCGCCTCGTAGGCGCAGCTAGCCAACCGAGATGTCAACAAGGAGGGACCGAAGAGAGAATTTCAGAGCTGGCAAAACGGTCGTACAAACATTAAAAATACTTAACGGCTTCTGAGCCGTTCGCGGGGGGGGTCAGATGGTTCGTTGTCTCCTATAGCGTTCATATGCTTCGTTTGGAATATGTCAGCGTGACACCCACACCGCAGCACAGGGCTAAGTCAGGGGAAATCAGATGGCATCCCATGTCGCTTGAATCCGGTGAGAAGGAACCCTACATAAAGTCATCAAAATGTCAGAAACTTTAACGTAGGGTTCCGAAAGGAGCTAGGTGGGTCCTTGAGGGGGTTCCAGGTGGTCCCCCAGCTAAACGATGGACTGGAGAGATGGGAACCAAATGGACCCTTCTTAGATCTTTAACTCTCTCCTAATAGTACCACTAGCCTCGGAAAGGAAACCCAGACGTTTTGTATTTATAGTGCCCACAATACAACATGGAATTGTGGACAAAATCTTAATTCAGCAACAAAATATTCTAAAAGTCTTGTGTCTGAGAGGCAATAATCCATCAAATGGTGGTCCGCGGCTCAAATGCTGACAAAATAATGGACCTCGACGTGAAAAAGGTTGAAAACGAATGATTTGCAGTACAGTTGACATAAGGTCACAGGCAGCTATGCCGGCAATCGGTTTGACAGCTGATGCTAAGTTAGCTACGAGGCTAATGCTAGCTCTAAAGAAAGCTTCACTAGAACGTTGGAAATGCCTTTAAAATGTGTAAAAGCACGAGGAAACATGAGGGCTGTTTACCCGACAGTCTGCTACATGGCGTTATGAACATATTGTCATCATATTCCCCCCGTGCTGCTGTGAAGAAGCCGGTGTGTTGTGATGTGTAAAGTCCTTCACATGTAGAATGGAGCCGCCATTACGACCTGTGGATCACTTCCGAGGGTCACGTCCCATAGGCGGGAGGGACGCTGCGTCGAGCGGCGCTGTTGATAGGCTGAATAGTACCGGTTGTCGGGGCAACCGATGCGGAGAAAGTTTAACACGTTTAGGATATGGGATGTAGTGACTTCATTCACACACACGTTACACAGTATTGCACGTGACAGATAGCTGGGTGATGTAAAAATAGAATGATATTTATTTATTTTTCGGTGCACTGCAGCACTGCCATATATAATATAATATAACATGTACATGGCACTGAAAATAAAACTACCTATATATATACTACTAATATGTTTTTTTTATTTATGTTTTGGTGGACATGTGATTTTATAACATTTATTTCCTGCCCTTCCTGCCCACAGTGTCCTGGTATGACCTTAGTGCACAACTTAAAGTGCAGTGGGTTTTCAACCCTTTTCATTTATTCGGCATTTGAGCCCACAGGCCACCGTTTGATGAGATTTAGCTTCTCAAGACCCAAAAAGTAAAAAATATTTTGTTATCGTTGGATAAGATTTTGTAAAATGATCAAAATAACAATTATTTCACATTCTCTTAATTGTGTATAGACTTCTTGTAAATTGAATAATAAAGATGTTTAATAATAATGTAACTAGAGAGCGTAAAATGAAACCAAATGGACCCATACGCTCTCAAGAGTTAAAGATCTATAAGGGTCCATTTGATTACCAACTCTGGGGACCACCTGGAACCCCCTCAAGGACCACTGGTGGTCCCCGGACCACTGATTGAAAACCACTACATTAGGCTATAGTACACTGCAGCATGATTGATGGCACATAGACTACATAGGCCTAGTAGTGTTGCTGTAGGGTGGATAGTGTTGCTGTATAGGGTGGTGGATACCTTTATGTCCAAAACAATTCCTTTTTGTCTCCACCAGGCCGAAGGCATGGGGAGAGAGCATGTTTTGCACTCTGTCCGTCCGACAAACTTTGCACACTCACTCCCTGGATGCCAACGATGAACCACTGCCCTGAATTTTCCAGAACGGCCTGTTATAGCGCCACCATGAGGCATATTTTCACAGTTTTACCTATATCTGCACCGATCTGCATGAAACGTTGAATGCACATTCCCTGTAGAGACCAAGGAAAAAACCTATGCCCTGAATTATTCACATCTGCCTTTTATAGCACCACCAACAGGTGGATTTTTGCAAAACACATGTTTGGAACAAAATGCCTCAAATCATACAATTGCCATCAAAGGCGTAAGAACAAATGGCACCCGTTTCACATTGGCCTATTATAGCGCCACCAGGAGGCCACAACCTGACCTGGCCTGGTGGAGACCTGTGCCCCGAGGGGCACTTTTTCTAGTTAATCGTAATTTTATCATTAGGCCTATTAGTCGAATAGTTAAAAATCACAACGTGAGCTTTCTGGTATACTACCTTTGTAGCCTCACGTAGCCAGCCTTCAGTTTAATCAGCCTTTGCAATGCATACTGCCCCAACGCAGTAATATTAGTATGTCTAGTGGCTACTATACTTTTGTGCAACTCTCTTATATGATGAAGTAATACATTAATGTATGGATTTTGATTGATTAAATACTTTATTAACAGTTTATTAACAAATAGTACAGTGGTAGCCTATGAATACGATTATACAATGATTCTCAAAGGATAACACGAAAAAGCCCTATAAGGGCTTGTTTTCAACAACAATATAACAATATACAAGACATCATCAAAAGTAGCAGCAATAAACGTATAGGCTATATTGCGTCGCAGTTGAGAGACCCGGAAAATAAATCCCTGTTCATTTTCCTCATAGACTTTTCAGAAAGTATTTATTTAACAGAAAGTATTTATTTAAAGACGTTTACGCCACGGACAAAGCCAACTCTTGTCGTGACAAATCATGACAATAAACACAATGTTTTGGGCCAAACAAAGAATTAGAAAGTAGAAAAAAACGGCAGGTTACAACACTTTTTTTGTTGTTTTTCTTCTTTGTAATTATCTGTTTGGTCCAAAATATTGTGTTTGTTGTCATGATTTGTCACGACTCGAGTTGGCTTCGTACGACGCTTAAAAGGTCTTTAAATAAATACTTTTTGAAATGTCTATGGGGAAAATGCATTGGGATTCATTTCCTGGGCCTGGCGTCGTCATGAAAGGGGGCGGGACTGCGACGCTCTATAGAGCAGGTTACAACACTTCTTTTGTTGTTTTTCTTCTTTGTAATTATTTGTTTGGTCCAAAATATTGTGTTTGTTGTCATGATTTGCCACGACTCGAGTTGGCTTCGTACGACGCTGCACGGTCTTTAAATAAATACTTTTTGAAATGTCTATGGGAAAAATGCATTGGGATTAATTTCCTGGGCCTGGCGTCATCATGAAAGGGGGCTCTATAGCCTATGTCAGGGGTTCTCAACGTTTTTGGCCGGGGACCCCCGAAAATGCTTTGGCAACGTCTCGGGACCCCCGCCCCGCCCCCTCCCGACCCCCAATATAAATTGACTGCTACAATAACCTTAAACCATTTTGGGCGGGAACCCCTTTTGGTGTTTTAAGCATTGTTATAATTTAGCTATTTAAAAATAGCAGATCTACAAGCTCATAGCGCGCCACCGAGTGGCGCGCTACGAGCTTGTAGGTCTGCTATTTTTGAAAAATCGTGAATTTTTTTTTGGAATATTATTTGGGGACCCCCTAAAATAATTTGGCGACCCCCCGAGGGGTCGCGACCCACGGGTTGAGAACCCCTGGCCTATGTAGGTTACAGTGAATAGTTAGAACAGTTAGAATAGAATTTAAATGATAAACATAAGAGGTTTCTGCCTGACAGGCAGCATGCTGAATGGAGTGAGCTAATAATATCCTCTGTTTCACTCTGCCAACTTGGAGGAGGAGCATTCATAAAACATATCCAATAATATCCTCTGTTTCACTCTGCCAACTTGGAGGAGTAGCATTCATAAAACATATCCATTCTTTCAAATCGTTTTGTTTACATCCTTCTGTCCTTTTTCGTTATTTTGTTTGTTTGGAAACACATTAGCTGCGCAAGTGTGCAGCCATTAATCCATTGAGACCTGGAACGCATCCATGTCACGTTAGCGTTTAACCACATTAACCATTAAGAGATGAAGAACAAAGACCGAGCAAATCACAAAGGTCTGTCGACTCTGTCCGTGTCCATGACAGCATGCACGATGACGGGCAACTGCTGCAAATTGTGCCAATCCGCCCTCAACAAAACACGAGACTCCAAACGACGGAGAGAATGTATAAATTGAATTTAACGTGACCCAAAGATCACATTAAACACAAGTCAAACATTTGTATTGCCAGGGAAATCCAGCCAGTGTTTTGTGTAGACAAACATAGCTGTGCATGCTGTGCTGCAGTGGTGTGGAAAAAAAGTATTCAATTGTTTTACTTAAGTAAAAGTATCAAGACTGCAATGTAGAAATACTCCGTTACAAGTAAAAGTCTGGAATTCAAAATGTATGTAATGAGTAAAAGCACAAACAAATTGGCATCAATGTACTTGAAGTACCAAAAGTAGAAAGTAGCATACTCATTATGCAGAATGTCCCATTTCAAGTTTTCAAATATATACAAAATATTTTGAAAATAGCAGATCTACACGCTTGTAGATCGGATATTGTCAACAGTATATTGGGCTGGATTAGTAGTCTGTGCATGTTTTCTAATAATAATCTAAATCTACAAAGTAACTATAGCTAACTAAAGTTTTCAAATAAATGTAGTGCAAGTAAAACTACTGTATAATATTTGCCTCTGAGACGTAGTGGAGAAGTTTGATTGATTGATTGATTGATTGATTGAAACATTTATTAACAGTTTGCAGAATTACACTACATTTCAAGCACAAACTCAATACAAAGACTGTTAACTGTGAGTGGACGACCCAATTAAGCATTACACTTGTTTACAAGAGGGTCCACCTTGTTCAATTCATCAAAACATTTAGAGACGTACAAATAGACACTTCTATATAGTCAAAGAACAGAACAGGAATTCATCATAAAGGAGGTAAAAAGGGAAAAGAAACATATACAGTGTGGGGAATAAGTAGGCCCTATATTGGAAATACTCAAGTAAAGCACAAGTACTTCAGAATGGTACAGTTTGTATTGAAGTACAGTAAGTAAAGGTACTTAGATATTCTTTCCACCGCTGGCTGCTGTGCTGTGTGTGCCATATATAGTAGAATAACCACAGGAACTGATTTGAATCTGCTGATGTCAACCTGTAGATACTCAACTCAACAGACAATAAGACGCTGATGATGTGTTTATCTGCACGTTTTGTTGCCCTAATTACAGAGATATATATCTGGTCCCAAAACGGCATCCCGATCCGCTATGTTGTTTATTGGGTGACTTCACACAGAGTAAATAGGTGGAACAAACTGCCTTTGTTTGTCTTGGTTTTGCGAGACTGACTGCAGTTAATGACAAACAACAAGCCCATGGGGGGAAAGCACTGAAATCCACAAAACGTTCACTTTTTTCTGATTTGAGTGCTGATGCTATCTTATACAGCTGGATTTAGTTTGGGGATGCATGCAGCAAATAGAAACAAAAGCATTGCATGCATGGTCTGTCGTTTAGAGCAAGGGTTCTCAACCCGTGGTCGCGACCCCTCGAGGGGTCGCCAAATTATTTTGGGGGGTCCCCAAATTATTTTCAAAAAGAAAAAGAAAAAAAAGTGTTTTTGTTTTTTTTGCAACTGAATGGCTGTAAAGTGGAAATGAAGAATTTACATATAGTACACATAGTACATGCATACACCTTCCCTAATGATGATGGTTTCAGTATTTATTTATGGTGTATTGTCTCTATTATTAAGGTTATTGTAGCAGTCAATTTATATTGGGGGTCGGGAGGGGGCGGGGCGGGGGTCCCGAGACGTTGCCAAAGCATTTTCGGGGGTCCCCGGCCAAAAAGGTTGAGAACCCCTGGTTTAGAGCATGTTGTTCCCAAAGTGGGGTCCGAGGACCCCCAGGGGTCCTAGAGGGAGTTCCAGGAGCAGTGGCGTGCACAGATAGACATTAGGGGGTGCTAGAGCACCACCTGCCCTTGCCCTCTGGACAGCAAAAGAAAAAACGTTTTTTTTCTTTTTTTTGTACAGTGTACAGTATGTGGACCATGGTGACATTGATCAATTATTGATAAAAAAAAAAGCTTCTAATATATTATTTATGCCCCAAAATCTATAGATCTCACACTATTAAGGCAACCGGACGGTTCCACGCGCTGCACAAGGTGCCCTTTTTTCACTTGAGCACCTGCCCTTCTAAATGTCTGTGCACTCCACTGCCAGGGGGTATACCCAGCTAAATGTTTGTTTGGTCCCAAATGGACCCTCATGGGTCTGTAACTCTGAGGCAATTGACCCCCTTTTGATAAGATTTGTGTCTCATGATGATGGGACCCAATCAAAGAAGATTCGATTTTTAGTTTAATTCCAGAATGACATGAAATACACCATGATCAAAATAACCATAATACTGTTTGTTCTCTAATTGTATTTACTTGTTGTAATGGTGAAATTAAACTATCACTCATTTCACTATGCGGGGACCCCCTGGAAACAACACCTGCCTCTCCAAGGAGCCCCGGAGTTCCATGGACCCCACATTAAGAACCATGCTATAGATCAGGGGTTCTCAACGTTTTTGGCTGGGGACCCCCGGAAATGCTGTGGCCATGTCTCGCGAAATAATTTGGCGACCCCCCGAGGGGTCGCCAAATTAGAACCCCTGCTATCGATTAATTCAGTGGTTCACAAACTGGGGGTCAGTCTCAGGACCCCCAGTCGCCAAATGATTATCTTGTTTTTTCCCTCAACACTAAACAAACCAACCAACATACAGTGTATACAGGTATATCTGCACATTTCTAAAGTGACAATTTAATGACTTCAAGATCTTTTTGAATAACAAATTGGCCAGATCGTCAAATATCACGTAAGAAAGAGGCAAACAAAAATAGCCGAAAAAGAACAAGCTCACAATGTGGTGCTATAGGAGTTGTGAGCTTGCTGATCGGCTGTTTTCACAATATGTATCTTGTGGAAACGATTCAAACTATATAATGACTACAATTTTTACAAAAAAATGCTCATCAGGGTGGGTGCGTCCCCGGTTTAAATTATTATTATTTTGGGGGTAGGGGGGGTCACGGCCTGAAACGTTTGGGAACCTTCGAATTAACCGCCAGCATTAATTAATCCCTCGATAGCGTACTGCTGGTTTTATCGCGCGTAACACTTACTTTGAAGATCCAAATATCCGTAATCGCATCTTTCTGTGAGAAACTGCTGCTCGGCGGTGGAAAAAGCTGACCGCGAGTATCACAGTGCCTGCTACAGGCCGTTGAAAACGCCTGTCTGGGCCAGAAAATGCCCCCTCAATGTCCTTTCTGAGATACAGGGCTTTGAAGACAGGGCTTACAATGCAAGTGGATGCGCGCACATCTTCAAAATGGCCACGGCCAGTGGCTCACTCAATGTTTACGCGATAGCTTCATTAGCTACGATACGATCCGAATTAAAACTTGGATTAAACAACGGGCGAGGGTACTAATTTACACCCTCGTGTTCCTCGTTTCCGGCGGGCAAACGGTTAACTTGCCCCGCAGGCAGCAGCTATAGCTGCCTTGCTGCCTCCACTGTTATCAGCACACGCCTCTGTCATGTTCTATTTCAGAACATACTGAACTTTTCTGTGTTTTTGCGCCCTCTGGTGGACACTATTTAACTTTGGGGTTCCTTGCATTTACCTTCATTCACAAGCAAGACGCTAGTCGATGCGGTCACACAGTTCAACTGCTTATACAGTATTCTTATACATTTTCTGTTCATGTCCTGGAAAGTATCGTCTGTGAGTACTATGACTGCAATCAGTTCTGAGGTGTATTGTACATTCTGTAGCCTTGTGTTTTGTTTGGATTTCCCCATTGTATTTGTGTTTGGTGCTGAGCATAGATTGCCTGCTCATGCTAAGCTAGCGCTAGCTTCCATTCATTCCTGTACATTGACATGTGGTGCTAGTTTCACAGTTTGGCTAACACTAGCTTTATGCAAACTAGAAGCATTCCAGCATTGTTTCATTCTGACATTGTGTCAATTCATGTGCATGTGGTACAGCAATTCATATATGTTTTATGATACAGTTCATGGTTCAATTCATTCCAATTCACATTTCAGTAATGTGCAGTGTTATAAAAATGGGTTAAACTATTTACATATATCTACAGGCCATTTACATTATATATGCAGTCATTTCATTTAAAAGTGATATACTGTAGCCTACTTTGTAATGTATGTTTGCAGACATTGTAGCTGTATGTTTTATGCTGTTTATTATTTCATTAGATGTTTGTACAATTAGGCATTATTTAATTGGTGCTTCTTTTGTGTCATATTTTTCAGTTTTACAAATTTGCCTTGATCACCGGTTTGGAGAAGAAGTAAAACCCCCTTCAAACTTTACTCTGCCTCTGACCGTCCCTTCAAGACAAGTGTTAGCTGTCTGTTTATTTGTGTACCCTCCACACACACATTGAGAACAGAACAGTAAAAAGACGTCTTCACGGCGGGCACGGCTGGAAAGGAAAACAGGATACTACAGCATCACTCTGACCTGCATCTTCTCTCAACCACCCCCGAGAGACATTCATCATGTCGACTGCAGGAGACGCAGTCAAGACCACACCTTCCCAGGCTAGTGAGCGCGCCTCTTCCAAAGGAAGCAAATCTTCCACTCCCAGTGCAGCAGCCGCCAAGGCACGAGCTAAGGCTGAGGCTGCCAAAGTACGTGCTGCCTTCTCTAAGAGAGAAACGGAATTAATGGTTCAAGGAGCTGAAATGGCACTCAGAGAGGCTCGTATAGCTGCTGAGTTATCTTCATTACAGTATCAACGAGACGCTGCAGCAGCTGAAGCAGAGGCTGAGGTTCTAGAGGCGGCAGTGGATTCTGGAAGTGGAGAAGGCAGCAAGAGAGACATGGAGGACACAACGCAAACTGCCATAGAACGCACACAAGCTTATGTCCAACGTCACTCTCAGCTGCCTCATAGTCACACGGAACGTCCACAGCAGTCTCCTGGTGAGGAGGAACCACCCGCAGATCACCAACAGGCCACCGTGAGCAACGTCCTCCCAGATGTGGGGCGGCATGCAGGCCGTCCCTCGTTTGCAAAGCCAACCTTCCCTGGTCCTCGCGCCTCACATCACACATATCACACACCCAAGGATGTACAGCACTCTAGAGGCTTCATATACACTCATCATTCTTCTGCTGCTCGGACCCCATCCCCTAATTCACATGCTTCCCAACACAGACCTATGGATGACAGGTCTGGTCTGAGTGACATTGCAAGGTACTTGGTGCGCCGGGAGCTTGTGAACACAGGGCTCATCAAGTTCAACGATCACCCAGAAAACTACTTGGCGTGGAAGTCCTCATTCATGAACGCCACAGGAGGACTGGACTTAACTGCAAGTGAAGAGCTCGATCTCTTGTCTAAATGGTTGGGGAGCGAGTCTTCTGAACACATCATGAGAATCCGTTCTGTGAATGTAAACGACCCTGCCGCAGGGCTAGAAATGGCCTGGGATCGCCTTGAAGAATGTTACGGCGCCTCTGAGGTGATTGAAAGGGCTCTCTTTGAGAGGTTGGATAGGATGCCTAAAATCAATCAAAAGGATCCACAAAAGCTCAGGGAACTGGGAGACCTACTGAGAGAGCTGAATGCTGCAAAAAAGGATGGCTACCTGACAGGGCTTGCATGTCTGGACAGCGCTAGGGGCATCCAGCCTATCGTTGAAAAATTACCTTTCAACCTACAGGAGAGGTGGATGGCTCAAGGCTCACAGTACAAGGAAATGCACCACGTCCAGTTTCCCCCTTTTTCATATTTCACTACCTTTGTCTGCAGTGAGGCACGCAGAAGGAATGATCCAAGTTTCACCCTCTCAGCAGCCTCTACGGGTCCAAGCTGTTCCTACAGGCCCATCACAGGCTCATCAAAGCCAGAAGCAGTAAATAGACCAGGGAATGTCAAAACCCACATCTCCACTTACAAGGCAGAGCTTGCAACCAACCACTCTGCTCCTGAGTCAGATGAAATAAGGGACATAAACCATCACTGCCCCATTCACAGGAAGCCACATGCGCTTAAAAAGTGTAGAGGTTTCCGGATCATGTCACACAACGAGCGCATCACCTTCCTTAGAGAAAATGGAATCTGCTTCAGGTGTTGCGCCTCTAACACTCACCTGGCGAGGGAGTGCAAAGCGGAGGTGAAATGCAGGGAATGCAACAGCGACAGACACGTTGCAGCTCTGCATCCTGGACCACCACCTTGGAACGCAGAAGGCCCTACAGAGAATGGCGGGGAGAGTGATGGAGAGACGGATCCGCCAACAGTCGCCTCAGCATGCACCAAAGTCGGAGACCAGAGCTCCAGGTCCTGTTCCAAAGTTTGCCTGGTGAAGGTCTATCCCAAAGCTCACCCAGACAAAGCAGTAAAGGTCTACGCTATTCTGGATGACCAGAGCAATAGGTCAATGGCCAGGTCAGAATTCTTCAACCTTTTCAAACTCACCGGATCCAACTCTCCATACACCCTCCGCACATGTTCTGGGGTTATGGAGACATCTGGGAGAAGAGCTACAGGGTTCACAGCGGAGTCCTTGGACGGAGCAGTAAGTGTGATGCTCCCCACACTCATCGAGTGCAATCACATGCCAGATGACCGGTCTGACATTCCAACCCCAGAGGCCGCACAGCATCACACTCATCTAAAACCCATCGCTCACAAAATACCACGCCTGGACCCAGAGGCCCAGATACTCCTCCTTCTGGGACGTGACATCCTCCAAGTACATAAAGTACGAGAGCAACGCAACGGCCCACACAGCGACCCCTACGCCCAAAGACTGGACCTGGGCTGGGTCGTTATAGGCAACGTTCACACGGGTTCAGACCACAGCCCAGCAGTTGTTACCTCTTATCACACTAATGTGCAAGAAAACGGATGTCCATCCTTCTTAACTCCATGCTCAACCCAGCTTCAGGTCAAGGAGACATTCAGTGCCATGGCACAAGTCAAGGTCCAGACGGCCGCAACCTTCAGCTCCACAGTGGACAGACAACAAGCAGACGCCTCGTCGACCATCACAACTTCCAGCCAAGCAAGCTACCCTTCAGGCCTACTTGTCAACCCGGTCAGCAGCCACATGGAACCAACGGTCACAGCAGTCTGCAGCACATCTAGATCACCATCCACAACATCAGTCACCCCTCCAAATTTGACAGCCCGTGTTCAGCCTCTCTGTAGCCCCTTGTCACACTCTGCGTCTGCCCTTCGAAACGACACAGAGTCATTCCAGGAGCTACCACCTCAGGCTCCCACACTACTTCACAAAAGGTCAGCATCAGTCCGTATCAACCCTTTCTCAAAGACAAGCTCTCACTATGATGCCTTGACACAGAGAAGTATTGCCACACAGCCTTCTGATCATCTCTACCACCCTACAGTCCCACCACCTGCAGACAGGAATCTCCTGCAGCTCTCTGGGAAGGTTGCCAACCAAGAGTATCTGTCTGCCATTAGGGCAGCATCCCCTACTCCCCACTCAATACACAGTCCCTCACACCTCACTGATGAGACCCAGGACACCCCCTTTCTCATGTCACTTGTCACCATACTGGCGCGCCAGTTGTATGCCCCCCTGCCCCCTCCAGAGACATCCGACGGCGGAGGTTTCCACCGCCAGCGGTGGAGACAGGTACATTGTTTCGCTAACGTCTACTAGAATGGACTGTGCAAGAGTACCTTCCAAAGCCCTACTGCCCTGGTCAAAAGGCCTGTCTTTGAGACAGTCCTCCTTATGTCAGTTATGGTTCTGGACTCACTTTAGTCACCTCTATCTTTGGACAGTACTGCAATGTTTCATTTGTTTTATTGTTTGTTTAATGGTATTTTTAACAATACCAGGCGAGGAGTGTCATGTTCTATTTCAGAACATACTGAACTTTTCTGTGTTTTTGCGCCCTCTGGTGGACACTATTTAACTTTGGGGTTCCTTGCATTTACCTTCATTCACAAGCAAGACGCTAGTCGATGCGGTCACACAGTTCAACTGCTTATACAGTATTCTTATACATTTTCTGTTCATGTCCTGGAAAGTATCGTCTGTGAGTACTATGACTGCAATCAGTTCTGAGGTGTATTGTACATTCTGTAGCCTTGTGTTTTGTTTGGATTTCCCCATTGTATTTGTGTTTGGTGCTGAGCATAGATTGCCTGCTCATGCTAAGCTAGCGCTAGCTTCCATTCATTCCTGTACATTGACATGTGGTGCTAGTTTCACAGTTTGGCTAACACTAGCTTTATGCAAACTAGAAGCATTCCAGCATTGTTTCATTCTGACATTGTGTCAATTCATGTGCATGTGGTACAGCAATTCATATATGTTTTATGATACAGTTCATGGTTCAATTCATTCCAATTCACATTTCAGTAATGTGCAGTGTTATAAAAATGGGTTAAACTATTTACATATATCTACAGGCCATTTACATTATATATGCAGTCATTTCATTTAAAAGTGATATACTGTAGCCTACTTTGTAATGTATGTTTGCAGACATTGTAGCTGTATGTTTTATGCTGTTTATTATTTCATTAGATGTTTGTACAATTAGGCATTATTTAATTGGTGCTTCTTTTGTGTCATATTTTTCAGTTTTACAAATTTGCCTTGATCACCGGTTTGGAGAAGAAGTAAAACCCCCTTCAAACTTTACTCTGCCTCTGACCGTCCCTTCAAGACAAGTGTTAGCTGTCTGTTTATTTGTGTACCCTCCACACACACATTGAGAACAGAACAGCCTCCATTAAGCACCAAATAGGACGGCCTCCTTATCCCCCAACGCAGTCGACAAATATAACATATCTATGTTCATTTTACGGTAACACGCATATCTATCTATGGGATTCTCATTTTGTTCCCATGCAGCAGGGTTGTGTTGTAAACATAGCAGACCACCACTGTCAACGGCCGATAAATCTTAAAGATGCACGGATGGGGATTCGGTTAACTCCAAATTGCCTTCTAATTCAATGTCTGGGCCTTTTTCTCTTTTTTTTTTGCCTCCTCCGTTGCCCTTGCGTGTCCTCTCTCCTCTGCCTTGGCCGCCGCATCGCCACTTGGCCTCCTCGGTTATTTATGTGGGTGATCATCCTGATGGTTCAGACTGCCATGTGGGACGCTCTGATTAATGTCCCCTATACCGCTGGCTTGACTTTGCACGCGGAAAGATCCTCCGTGTCGATTTAACTCAGAGCACGTATACACATGGACCCTTTCTTTTTTTTTGATACATTTTTATTATACACATGGACCCTTTCTGAGCTATAGTAACACGGAGTATTTTACTGTGCAGGATCACCGGGTTTCTCAAACAGGCGTGATGTTTGAAAAACATAAAACGATACTGTACTATATGCTGACGATAATGAATGACAGTGTCGAGTTTCATTTATTTTACGCATACCATGTCAGTGAGTGAAGCCCTTAGACGTGCTCCTCTCTGGGAGCAGCGCAGGTCACGTGCAAAGACAAACACTCACGCGTGTATAGTCAATGATTAAATACAGCGTGTCAATATTCGGCATTGAAATGACCTCGTGTCGACGTGGAGGGGAGTGGTGTTCAATTCCGTGCCATCGGGAGGTCGTCTCTGAGTGTATTTAGGTTTTCATTGCAATCCTCGTTCATCGACATTGTAAGCGTGGATTTTGAACGGGGACGTGCAGAGAGTGTTATAGAGAGGCAGGGGCTTGAAATCTCGTAAGAGGGCACTTTTGAACAAAAATAGCGAAAATAGCAGATCTACAAGCTCACAACGCGCCGCGCTGCGACGCGTTGAGAGCTTGTAGATCAGCTATTTTCGGGGTGCAGCCCAGCACTCTTTATCTACTGGAGATGCGGCGTAACAACACAGATTTAGAAACAAATTTGTGCAACGCAAAATGGTGCGTTCCAAGTTCAGGAGACATCGGGAAAAAAGCAATTCTCCTGAATGCTGCCTTCCGGTATGGCATGGAAAGGAGAGGAAGGCATTTGCATTTCTTCCACTATAGTAAATGCTGCATTCGTTGTCTGGAGAGGGGCAGTTGTTTTACAGACGGGTAAAAGGGCAGGGGCTGAAACCCCCTTTGATGTCTATGTGTGCACGTCCCTGATTTTGAATGTTCATGAGGGGGACAAATAACTATGAAATGTGCACGGTATACTAACATCTCTCAGGCAGAATCTGAATTAGAATCACCGTGCAGAATCAGAATGTACTTTATTGTCACGTTACAGGTGGAAAGAACTACGCGGAATGCATTTTTTGAGCATAAGCTCTGCATCATTTTTGTGGTTTTAAGAAATTGTTTGACTGACTTTATTAGACAGAATGGAGAAGAAGGAAATGGAGGGAGGCAGGGTATGGGAGAGCATACCCTGCCTCCTTCGCCTGAAAAGGAGCCAGCTTAGGTGGTTCGGGCATCTCGATAGGATGCCTCTTTGGGGCGTCTCCCTAGGGAGGTCCTCGACGCACGTCCCACTGGGAGGAGACCCCGGGGGCAGACCAAGGCGCAGTTGGAGGAAACACATCGACTCACTGGCCTTGGAACGTCTCGGAATCCCCCAGGAGGAAGTTACTAATGTTGCTCTGGAGAGGGAAGTCTGGAGCACTCTGGTGGAGCTGTTGCCCCCGCGACCCGACTACGGATAAGCGGTTGAAGATGGATAGATGGATGGATGGATGGAACATATAAGACAAGGGGTTATGTAGGCTACATGAGGTTAATCATATAAGTAAGGTGTGTGAATGTGGTAACACAACATGGTCTAGGACTCTAGGTAGCTCTCTACCCATTAGGAAAGAAAGAAATAGCCAGCACTCCCGAAGTCCTTCTGGTACTTTTAATTCATAATGCAGCACGGACAAACAGCAAATCGACACGGACGCGTTTTGGCGTCGAGCCTTCGTCAGCGTGCACGAAAATGCAAAAAAATGTGACAGTTTTATAGGGGGAGACGTCTCTTACGCATTCAGCTGCTAGGCTATGGCTGCTCTCTCTTGCAATAGCCCCCCATGTGCACGCGTTCTAAACCGTACATGTTGGGCCTCATTTACATGAAGAAACAGAGATTTGAGCTATAAAAAAAAACTATTTCCAGAATTCTTTAGTTGAGAAGTAAATATTTGGTAGTGGCTTGACAAGTTGGATGGCATGGAGGTAAATGCTTGGCCACCACAGACGTGGTTTTCCATGGATTTTGGGTACATATTTACTTCCTGGCTGTGCCTAGAGGCAAGGCGTCTACAAATTGATCTGTCTGTCTGTTTGTTTGCCTAGCTGTCGGTCCCGGGCCTAATCTCACAAACCGGTTGTTGGACCGCGACAGCACCACATTTCTTGTGCGCGCTGCCAGGAGCATGCATTCCACGTTTTATATGTTTTTGGAATATTGCTTTAGTTTTTTATCGTGGAAAAGCATGGCTGTTTGGGGCCTGGAGTCATTCGTCATTGCTGATGTGTCACTGTAGAACAATGCTTTTCAACCTTTTTCACATCACAATCCATTATTTATTCAGCATTTGAGCCCATTTTTATGAGATTTAGCCTCTCATACCCACAATTAAAGAGTATTTTGTTATTGTTGGATAAGACTTTGTCCATAATTCCATGCAGTTGATGTTGGTATATCATTAGGAGATAACAGGCCAATGATCAAAATAACAATTCTTACATGCTCTATTGTATATAGACAATTAATTGTAAATGACGTAATATATAGACAATTTATTGTAAATGACGTAATATATAGACAATTAATAGTAAATTACGTAATATATATAGACAATTAATTGTAAATGACGTAATATATATAGACAATTAATTGTAAATTACGTAATATATAGACAATTAATTGTAAATTACATAATGCAGATGTTTAACAATGATTTAACTCTTGAGAGCGTAAAAATGAAATCAAATGGTTTCATTTGACACTCTCAAGAGTGTTAAAGATCTAATAAGGGTCCATGTGGTTATACTAACTCTCCTAGCTGGGGACCACCTGGAACCTTCTCAAGGACAACTGGTGGTCCCCGGACCACTGGCCACATGAAGTTCCAGATCACCTGGAACCTTCTCAAGGACCACTGGTGGTCCCCGGACCACTGGCCACATGAAGTTCCAGATCACCTGGAACCTTCTCAAGGACCACTGTACTGGTGGTCCCCGGACCACTGGCCACATGAAGTTCCAGATCACCTGGAACCTTCTCAAGGACCACTGTACTGGTGGTCCCCGGACCACTGGCCACATGAAGTTCCAGATCACCTGGAACCTTCTGAAGGACCACTGGTGGTCCCCGGACCACTGGCCACATGAAGTTCCAGATCACCTGGAACCTTCTCAAGGACCACTGGTGGTCCCCGGACCACTGGCCACATGAAGTTCCAGATCACCTGGAACCTTCTCAAGGACCACTGGTGGTCCCCGGACCACTGGTGGTCCCCGGACCACTGGCCACATGAAGTTCCAGATCACCTGGAACCTTCTCAAGGACCACTGTACTGGTGGTCCCCGGACCACTGGCCACATGAAGTTCCAGATCACCTGGAACCTTCTCAAGGACCACTGTACTGGTGGTCCCCGGACCACTGGCCACATGAAGTTCCAGATCACCTGGAACCTTCTCAAGGACCACTGTACTGGTGGTCCCCGGACCACTGGCCACATGAAGTTCCAGATCACCTGGAACCTTCTCAAGGACCACTGTACTGGTGGTCCCCGGACCACTGGCCACATGAAGTTCCAGATCGCCTGGAACCTTCTCAAGGACCACTGGTGGTCCCCGGACCACTGGCCACATGGAGTTCCAGATCACCTGGAACCTTCTCAAGGACCACTGTACTGGTGGTCCCCGGACCACTGGCCACATGAAGTTCCAGATCACCTGGAACCTTCTCAAGGACCACTGGTGGTCCCCGGAGGACCACTGGCCACATGAAGTTCCAGATCACCTGGAACCTTCTCAAGGACCACTGGTAGTCCCCGGACCACTGGCCACATGAAGTTCCAGATCACCTGGAACCTTCTCAAGGACCACTGTACTGGTGGTCCCCGGAGGACCACTGGCCACATGAAGTTCCAGATCAACATGAGAGACACGCCGTATCGTCACTGTCAGGTGGAAACCTTTTATGTCTAAAAACTGTTACTTTTCAGGATTCAAATTCAAAAACGGCAAGAGTAGCAGATCAACAAGCTCAAATGCATGGCTTCGAGCAGCGTCTCAAGCTTGTGGAACTTGCTTTTGTGTGACGCTGTAGTATATACGATTGTAAACGGTGCATTTATATAGGCCTAGCGATTTTATCCAGTTACAATTCAGTTACAATTCACCCATTCACGCATGCACGACACACTCACAACCCCCCCCCCCCCCCCCCTGTCCAATTCATTTTAGTCAGTCTTAGGTTTATATATATATAATTATACATATATAATTATAAAATAAAATAAAAATAAAATAAATACATTTGGAGATAAGAGTCTTTGCCAGACGACTGCAACGATAAATAATTGAAATGTGGAATTACAAGGTTCTTACTCGACAGCGACAATATTACCCAACGTTCCCCTCTCCAAGTTAAAATAACAATGTCCACAGCGCGACAACAATAACAAACCCACAAACAACCAAGGACTATACATAACATAACATCATCTCCTTTACAATCTCACATGCCTCCAATGAACACGAAACATCCAAACAGCTCCTCCCATTCACCTCCATTCATCTCCTTTATCCCATTCTGGGCGGGAACGCCTTTTGGTGTTAGCATTATGCTATGCTTTAGCTATTGAAAAATAGCAGATCTACAAGCTCATAGCGCGCCACCGAGTGGCGCGCTACGAGCTTGTAGGTCTGCTATTTTTGAAAAATCGAAGAACGACTGACATAGAAACATAGCTTTTTCAGAAAACTGTCAGGATGTAGAAAACATTTTTAGAATCTGATCTGAGGTAAAAATGGGTTATACCATATACCCTTCCCTACAGGCATGATTACATAGTGTAATCTCCTTGCTCCATCGCGATGCATGCAGGGCCCTGATGAATGCCGCACGCACGCACGCACGCACGCACGCACGCACGCACGCACGCACACACGCACACACACACACAGCCATCTCAGAGGAGATGGAGGAATTGCACCTTTATTGCTGGAGATAACCATTATGTCGGCTGTTCTACAGGATTTCATTCCGCACCGACCCGGTCAACCTTTTTTTCCCCGCGACTTTTTGATGTCTGCAATAAACAGAACGGGTTATTGCTGCAATGGGTTTTCTTTTTTTTTTGGCTCCACAGATTTTATTTCTTTAGAGCACTGCGGTAGAATTTATAATACACTGTTGCTTTGTCTTTGTCTTTTATTTTTATTTGTATTCATGCAGGGCAGCTCAGATAGCGGATTCGAGTGTTATATCAACCAGTAGGTTACTTATCAGGCTCTTTTAATGAGGCCAGTATAGGCTCTATACATGGAGCGGAGACGTTGTTGTTGTTGTTGTTGTTGTTGTCAGTTGGACTGTCCGACTATAGAGGGTATGTGCATGCATAAAGTCAATGGCAGATCGAGTGGCAAATCGAGTGGGAAAGTGAGTGACAAAGTGAATTTAATGTTGTTTAAAGTCATTTAATTCAAATAGGACTTTTCTGATTGGATGTATGGGGGCTGTCAAGGCCAGAAAGTCGTTTTTTGTCACTCAGTAGGCATTCCCGCATAACTTCCGGGTATGATGATGATGTCACGCGTGTAGACTCTATAGTTCATACCCTCTATTACTAACCCTAACCCTAAATCTATGAAGTCCTTAAACCAGAAACCTAACCTCAGTCTTAAAGGAGCATTCAGTGATTTGGGTGATTTGGATGATTTGGAGAAAAAAAAACCTGGTCCGCCCCGGTAACAAGATATGCACATGCACACGCTCTACAGTGGGGGGGACACGCAACAGGCCAACAGCACGCGCACCAAGGCCCGCCCCACTCGATCCTGATTGGAGGAAGGCCCCCCTCTATCCTACCCACCACCAAAGACGAAACAAGGGTTTTTGGACCCCTGCGGTTCACTGGGGATAGGGAGGAACTCCTTATATGGTCAACACGAGGCTGAAGTATACAGTACTTAGGTAAATGTACTTAGTCACCTTCCACCATTGTCCTGCGATAGCGACGTGATAATCTGTTAGCATCTGTTGCAGCAGCAAACGAACACACGCACGCACGCACGCACGCACGCACGCACGCACGCACGCACGCACGCACGCACGCACGCACGCACACACACACACACACACACACACACACACACACACACACACACACACACACACACACACACACACACACAGCAGATGACTGACATGGCTGCCAGAATCATGTCAGCCGCCTCCCACATTAACAAACACACTCATTCATGGGCAGTAGTCCCCCCCCTCCCCCCTCCCCACATACACAAGCCCACACATTGGAATAATATTTGTTTACAGCTTTAAGGAATAGTTAATCCTCTGCCAGGGAATGAATGGCAGTGGTGGAAATAAATGAAGTATTACTGGATACATTTACTCGAGTAATGTACTTAAAGCTGCACTGTGTGTACCCGGTTGAACCTGGTATATCAATTAAATACAATTTACAAAGCAGACGCTCTTAATCCAGAGCGATTTACAGGAAGCAAGAACAACACGTGGTCAAATCAAATGCATAGGGGCGACTGTGGCTCAAGAGGTAGAGCAGGTCGTCCAATGATCCATGGGTCGGCGGTTCGAATCCCGGCTCCTCCTGTCTACATGTCGAAGTGTCCTTGGGCAAGACACTGAACCCCAAATTGCCCCCGATGTGCTGGTTGGTACCTTGCATGGCTTCCGCTGCAATCGGTGTATGAATGTGTGTGTGAATGTGTGAATGTAATGCACAATCTATGTAAAGCGCCTTGGATAAAGGCGCTATATAAATGCACCATTTACCATAAAAAATAGTCATCATGACTCGTAAGCTGAAACTAACAGTGGAATATCTATGAAACTATATGCATATAGAGAAGGGTTCTCAACGTTTTTCAGCCATTTCGTTTTCCAGCCATTTAGTTGCAATTCTTTTTTTTATTTCTTTTGGGGGGGGGCACCCAAAATAATTTGGCGACCCCAGAGGGGTCGAGACCCACGGGTTGAGAACCCCTGCTATAGAGTGCTACAGTATGTCTATTATATTATATACATTATATTACGTATATATATTATATACATAAAATGCTATCTAAGTTACATATAAGTTTAGCCTTTGCATATACGCCTGTAAGGTCATTGAGGCTTGGGAAAGTGCTACGGCAAGCATATACGGTCTGAAATGACTGAAGAAGTGAGTTTTCAGACTACGGCGGAAGATTGGGAGTGAGTCTGCAGTTCTGATTGCAATGGGAAGTTCATTCCATATAGTTTTGGCTTTTGGAGCCAGAAGGTATAAGAGTTTGGGATGTGTGGAGCGTTGTCCCGGCCTGACTTCATGAGTTTTACCGTTGAGCTAATAGAGCCGGCCCGCTTGCTCAGGGGATAAATTGAATCTTAACCAGGTCAAAATCCATGTCAGATCCATGTGTTTATGATGAGACTTGACCTTTGACACGGTCTACAGGAAATGTCTCCATGCATAGAAGAACAGGGAGACAAACTAACCACCCCAAATTGTATTGCATCATGGTCTGCCAGTGAATGGCACGTGGTGGAAAGTAACTAAGTAGATTTACTTAGTAGGTACTGTGCTTTTGTACACTTTTGAGGTATTTGTACTTTACTTGAGTATTTCCAATACTTTTTCTTCTACTCCACTACACCTCATAGTTCCAAATGTTGTACTTTTACTCCACTACGTTTATTTGACTTGAGTCACTAGTTACTTTGTAGAGTTTGATAATTATTACAAAACATGCATTAACCACTTCAGCCCTATACATTAAGGTCAATTGAAAATAGCCGATCTACAAGCTGACAATGCATCGCGAATCCTCGATGCAACACATTGTGTGTGAGCTTGTACATCTGTGATTGTCAAAAGATTCTGATGCATTTGAAAGCTTATACGAGACATTCTGCATATAATGACTATACTTTCTACTTTTGGTACCTTAAGGCTTAAGTACATTTTGATGCCAATACTTTTGTACTTTGACTCAAGTACATTTTTAATTTACTTCTATTTCTAAGTATTTCTACTTTGCAGCATTGATACTTTTACTTAAGTAAAACATGCGAGTATACTTTTTTCCACCGCCACTGAGTGAATGGCAGTTGTAAGCTCCCCCGAGAGGGGGGGGGGGGGAGGAATTGGAGGGAATCAGCTCTCCTCATCCCCAGATCCCCTCGGCCCTGGCCATTAGGCCAGCCAGCTCATCTGCGGCTTCGGTCAGAGGGCGTTTTATTGCCTCTGTGTGATTCTGTGGGTTTCGCCAGTCGAGGCTGACTAATGGGCAACATTTGACTTTGACAATATGATGGATGCTTTAAAGGGTTTGCGGGGAATTAAAGATATCCTGCACAGCACAGCCGCTTCTCTCAAGCTCCAATGAATGAATTAATGAATGCCGCTCTTCAAGTCTCTTATTGATCAAATTGACGAAAACGTTTCGGGTAACACAATTACATCTGCGGCTGCCTTTTGCTGTAAACAAAAGGCTGTGCAAATGTGCAGAGTGTAAGAGTAAGGTGGATGCAGTGTTGTTGGGCAGGCTACTTTACAAATGTACCTACTGTATAACTAAGCAAAGACTGTGGCTCAAGAGGTAGAGCAGGTCATCCAATGATCCATGGGTCGGCTGTTCGAATCCCGGCTCCCCCTGGCTGCATGTCGAAGTGTCCTTGGGCAAGACACTGAACCCCAAATTGCTCCCGATGTGCTGGTTGGTACCTTGCATGGCTTCCGCCGCAATCGGTGTATGAATGTGTCTGCAGTGAATGGGTGAATGTAATGCACAATCTATGAAATGAAATCTATATTTACCCAGGGTATCTGGGCTAAGCTCAAGAACTTGTTTCCAGCCAGGCCCTGCTCATAGAACACATTTCATCGTAGTGGTTCAATGCCTTGTTCAAGGGCACTTCAGCGGTGGTAATTTTAACGTGTCGGACGGCTGATTCGAACTAGGAACCTTCCGGTATCAAGACCGCGCCGCTATCCGTTCGGCCACCGCTGCCATGTAAAGCGCCATGTAAAGCGCCTTGGATAAAGGCGCTATATAAATGCACCATTTACCATTTACCATTTACTACAAAAATACACTGAGCTACACTAACAATATACAATTTAGGAATTTAGCAGACGCTCTTAATCCAGAGCGATTTACAGTAATAAGCAAGAACAAAAACATGGTAATACATCAAATACATGAAAATCGTCATCATGAATCATACATGAGCTAAGAACCTAACAGTGGAATATCTATATAATGAAACTATGCATACTGTATGTACTATAACTATAGTGTCTAAAAGTTCTCTATCAAAAGAATGAAGTACGGTAGCTATAGATACATTGAAATTCCATTGTGTCATTGCAGCGTGACTGTGAGTGATATAGTTGCGAATGCAGTGAGCACTAACTATGAGACCTAGTGTGTGTGTGTGTGTGTGTGTGTGTGTGTGTGTGTGTGTGTGTGTGTGTGTGTGTGTCTGTCTGTGTGTCACGCTGTAACACCACCCGCCCGCCACCAGAGGGCACAGCTGTATCACACACAAAACACACACACACACACACACACACACACACACACACACACACACACACACACACACACACACACACACACACACACACACACACACAAAACTGAACTTAAAAAAGTACGCAATTTATTCCTTTGTTATTGCAAGTTACGAGCTGCGTTCGCTTCCCGCGTTTGCACGTCTTACTTGTATATATATAAGTATATGACTGTGTAAAAAAGCTACAAATATAGGTTGTAGGCTAGATGGAGAATTCTCTCTTTCATATGAACTGCTCTCAAAGCTAATCTGTAGAGATATGTTTTATGTTGACGTGTCACTGGAAATGTAGCTTTTGTCAAGCTGACCAGCTATATGGTGGAACAAATTGCTTATAAATACCACGCTTGGAAGCTATGGGCACGTTCGGAAATAGCGCACTGAGCACACTGTGCAATGCAAACTAATAGGCGAGTGTGCTCCGGTGCGGTATTTCCGAACGCGCCCTGTATTCCTTCTAAAAGTACACGAGATATACAAGCTGGGAAATGTAGTTAACCTAGTTGCTTTAGCTATAACATCGAGGCGAACGCACATGGATCTTAGTCAAAGTAGTGGAGGTAATGGTAATGGTCCCAGTTGAGTAGCTACTGTAAATACAGTATAGACTAATGGGGATCTAATAAATCAATCAAAATTAAATCAAGTAGAGCGCTGCTTCTCAACCAGTGGTCCACTGTAGCCTCGGTACCCTGCAGGCTTTTATTTTCGTTCGCATCGGCTCAAAAAATGAACGCCTGGGGGAACTAAATGTAAAATGACTCAAGCTGGATCTCTTGTCCACTAATCCCTTCCTAACATTTTAGTCTAGTTTTTATTTGTTGACGAAATTGTCAATATATTTAGTCTTAGTTTTAGTATAGCTTTGTTCTTATTTAGTTTCCATTTAGTTTTCGTCAGTGGAAAAAGGTAGTCGACGAACATTTTCCGTCTTAGTTTTAGTCGACGAAATCAACACTGGCATGTTGGTTTGTTTAATGTTGAGTGAGAAGACAATGTTGCACCGTCCTCACACACACTATGGTCCCGGATGCACCGTCCTCACACACACTATGGTCCCGGATGCACCGTCCTCACACACACTATGGTCCCGACTCCCGGAATGCGCACTCGGGACCACTTGGCAGATATTGTGGTATAGTCACTATAGTGTGACTGTGTGAATGCTGCGTATACCGTTCCCAGGAGCGGATCACCCAACTGTTCCCAGGACCACATCGGGATCGAATACGGATCGAATACGGATCGAATACGGATCGCTGCAATGTGAAAGCATTGAATACAGTTGAATGAAGTGTACTCCCTATGACTTATAGGACAGAACTTACGTTCTGGTGGTGCAACCCCCCACTTAAAAAAAAACAATTGATCCCCAGTTTTGGAACTATACTGCAGTAGCCTAGAGGGCAGGCCATCAGAGTCAGTGAAAGTAATTATGCGAGCGGCTCTGGTGGTGGTGAGTAAAGACAGAATTAAGCCATAGTGGAGGAGGAGGTCCCCGTCAGACATCCAAGAGACATGCCTTTACTTCCTTCTGTCCATAAGGGTGAAGAAGAGGGTCCGAGGAGGAACAGATGGAGGGTCCGGCCCCAAACAATAGGTGGAGAATTGGCGAAGTCTGTTCAGCACAAGGGCTCTTTCAAAAGGAGGGTCTTTACAGTGATCCCCGTCCCGGTGGTGGTGGTGGTCCTTTTATTATCAGGCAGCATCTTGACACATAAAGGGAGGTAGTAAAACATACCGCTCTCCAGAGAGAAAGGAGAGAGAGAGTGTATTGTTGTGGTGCATGCATGACGTATGGCTTTTTAGCACACACGCACGCACGCACGCGCGCACGCGCGCACGCGCGCACGCACGCGCACAGCAATGTCAGCAAGGGAATGTTGGATTACATATTGTTGCTGTCGTGCAGAAACCTCTCAGCTCCATATGCTCACCCTTCTTGTTGCTCTATAGAGCGTCGCAGTCCCGCCCCCTTACCCTGGACCAGGAAATGAATCCCAATGCATTTTTCCCATAGACATTTCGAAAAGTATTTATTTATTAAGACCTTTTAAGCGTCGTACGAAGCCAACTCGAGTCGTGGCAAATCATGACAACACACACAATATTTTGGACAAAACAAATAATTACAAAGAAGAAAAACAACAACAAAAGTGTGGTAACCTGCCGTTTTTTTCTTCTTTCTAATTATTTTTTCGGCCCCAACAATTGTGTTTGTTGTCATGATTTGTCACGACTCGAGTTGGCTTTGTCCGCGGCGTAAACGTCTTTAAATAAATACTTTCTGAAATGTCTATGAGGAAAATGAACGGAGAATCATTTCCTGGTCCATGGTAGGGGGCGGGACTGCGACGCTCTATACTATAAAAGTATAATGCATGTCATGCATGAACCGTGGAAACCTCATATGTCCACTTTGACATGCATTAGTCTACGGACCCCCCATTTAATGGCATTTATATCTCTGGGACCCCCAATTTATATTGTAAAATCAATGCTGATTTAACTCTGAGAGTGTACAAAATGGAACCAAATAGACCCGTTATAGGGTACATTTGGTTCCATTTGTACACTCTACAGAGTTACAGACCCATAAGGGTCCATTTGGTTCCAAGCTGCAGGGGACCCCCTGGAACTCCCTCAAGGACCCCTGGGGGTCCCCGGATTCCAATTTGGGAACCACAAATCTATGATACACGCTCACAGCGTTGAGCATGTAGATTAGAATGGCTATTTCAGGGAAGAGATTTGATGTATTAGAGTATAGACCCCTATTATAGCAAACAATATAGGGTTCAAGTTAACTCCTGGTGCATGGGGTAAGTAGTAAGTAAGTAGCCTTGCCGAGCCATGAGGCCCATAGGGCAGGAGCCTATCTCCTGTTTCTGTAGCGTGAGGCAGCTTGATGTACAAGTACACCCCCTGGACATGACGCTAGTATGTCGCAGGGACTTACTCCCAATCCAACCCATGATGCTGAGTGTCAAGCAGGGAGGCACTGGGTCCCATTTTTAGAGTCTTTGGTATGACCCGGCCGGGGATTGAACCCCGACCTCCCAGTCTCAGGGCGGACACTCTAACCACAAGGCCACTGAGCTGATGCCATGGGGACAACACAAAAATATACTATTTTGTTGCAGGTTGGGAATATATCATGAACAGTGAATTACACAGCTCATAGAACACACGCCTATATACCTACGAAATTAAGAGACAGAGGAAGCTAATAAAAAATCCCTATAAATGTACTCTGCTGTTTCTCACTCATGTGCCACCTCTGATAAAACCCGAATGTTCTAATAATTGCAAACTGTTAAGAGTGATTTACACACCATAATGTTTGGAATAATTGCACCTGATACAACTCGAAATGGATAATCATGCGTTGGTTTTTACCCAATTGCATGGCATATGCTGTGTGATAATTAAAAATAATAGACGGATAGACAGAACACTGGATAAGTATACGGCATTATTATCAGTGTATGAATCGTTGTTTATTTTCTGCCAAAATAACTTAGTTTTCCATCCAAGACCTTGGCCAAGTGTCGCCCCTCTTCTATAATCCAATAAAACAATCTTTTAACCATTGTTTTATAATTTGGCTTTTAACGAAACCTGGAAACCTTGTCGGCATGGGAGGGGGGAGGGGGGGAGGGGGGTGTCAGCGGCCAAGTATATAAAATTGTGGGTGGTCCTTTGACACAAAAAGGTTTGAGCACCACTGACAATAATTATGTTCTTCAGAACACCGTTTTAGAAGGATTTAGAAGACTTTTCTTTTTAGAATCGGGGGTCCTCGGGCCTTGACGACGGGATAAAATAGAACTATAGTGCCAGAATTCCAGATTAAAAGGTGAACAAATACAGTCTATATTCTAAAAGGGGGGGAACGCGGTCGTTAGGAAGATTGATGGTCTAGCGCGGTGTGAGGATCTGTCTCTCCTGTCTGGTTGGCTGTGAAATTGGTGCAGGCTGAGAGAGAGGGGGAAAGGAGAGGTCTCTTTAGCAATTTCAAGGGGCCAGGAAATTTAGCCTACAGTTTGCTATTTTAAACACAGATCCCCGGACGGTGCTCGCTCTCCCGGTTGAAAAGGTGACACGTTGAATCAATTGGGAGGCCACCGTTGGGCCCCCTTGGTTGTGTAAGCAAAGTGCTGAAGGGCCATTAAGGATAGTCAGAAGAGGGGCCTTTCTTTATTTAACACGGACAGCACATGAGTCCTGCATATAATCGGAGCTGTCGTGGCGCAAAGCTTTTTGTTTTTCGGCTTTCTGTGTCTTTGAATCTTATACTTTTCGTATGAAAAGAGGCGCATAAAAGCAGCAAAACAGCCGGTCTACGAGCTTGCAATGTCATTGTGTCGCGATGTATTGTGAGTGACACATTGGCCCCTTTTCCACCGATTTTTAAACCGGTTCCGGTTAGTTTCCCCCCCCCCCCCCCCCCGCCTAATATTTAAACAGTTCAGGGTGTTTCCACTGAAAATTAATTGGTTCAGAACCCTGTTAAAAGTTGGTTCGGAACTGAAACAAACAAACAAACAAACAAAAATGGTTCCATGAAAGCACCAAGGTTCCACTATAAGAACGGAACCAGTTCTAGAACCAATTAAAGATCTTTTGGCAAAATAAATAACGAAATACATTTTGTGAACATGATTTTAGTCTGCAATGTCCTGTTGAAAGTGCTTCCCGTGTGTCTGTGGATTTTATGAATATTTAACCAAGACTATAATTAACAGAAGCTTGTGACTAAATAGAATAATACATTGCCCGATCCAGGTTATTTTTTCCCACCCATGTCCTAAAAAGTTACGGTTTTGTACGTACAAGGCTTCCGTCTGACAGCAGTCTCGCATAGTCAGACTATTCCACAATCTCCGAATGCTATATAGAGTCTGGAACTATACACCGCTCGGAATCCGAGTAAGGAAGCAGCCATTTCCGTTCACGGAAATATATTTTAAAATATTTTTTACATTTTATTCTTTTCATTTCCATTTCTGCTAAGCAACAAGCTATACTATGCTTACATGATTTCTATTTATATCTGGATACATTTGCACAACTGTAAAGACGACACGGAAGTGTCCACTTGCCCTTTATATTTTACTCATGATAGAGCTTCCATTGCTCCAGACTGTATGACGGAATCATTTGAAAAGCATTTGGAGCTATACGTAAACGGACGACACTATAAGCACTTATAATGAGAACCCCCCCCCCCACACACACACACACACACCCGCCCCCCCACCCCCTCCCACAGAGAAAGCCCCCTTCCCTAATAAATGGGCCCAGTCAAATAACAGAGGCCTCCCAAGGCTGTCATCGCCTCAGTTCATCCCCGGCTGATTTACAAGCGCTGTCCCGACGGCTCCAGTGCCCTCCACTAATCCCAGAGGGATGGCCATTTGAACGTCTGCAGCGGAGGGAGGAGCTCGTCCCCCTGATTTACACTCGGGGAGTGTTTGTGCCTGCACCGGAAATAGCCGATCTACAAGCACACGACGCGTCGCGGCGCGACGCGTCGTGTGCTTGTAGATCGGCAGCCGGTGTCGGCGAGCGACACCGGCTGCACGCAACCGAGTATATAAATCAGGGCCTTGTGTGGGAGGAAAAAAGACAAGGAAAAGCCCAGAGACAGTCAGACACTATACTGGGCCGCAAAACACTGCGAGCAGAAACAGATGCCGGGTGTGCTGCATGCGGACGCTCCTCCTGTTTATAATTGATTTTCAAGGGCAGCATGTTGTTGTCAGGAGTTTGTCTAACGAGCCCTCCCCCCCCCCCCCCCCCCCCCCCACACCCAACTGGCGCCCTGGTGCTCGTCAACCGCGGGGAGTCGGGTGAAAACAGCCGCCCTTTGCACCCCATCAACCCCCAAACCCCCCAGCAACCCCCGGGATGTCATGGCACCAATAAGATCAGCCGTTGGAATTACAGTAGGAATTACTGGCATTGTCTGTCATTCTTCCACCCCCCCCCCCCCCAAAAAAAAAAGAAACGCCAGCCGCCGTTTGGCTTCAGAAGGTATTTAGAGTTTGTGAATCATCTGAAACCCCCTCCCCTCCCCACCCCACCCCACCGCCCCCACCCCGGAGCCGACCGGACCGGCGCTATAGTGTCGTCCCGTTCAGCTGGCGGCCGTGGCGAGGCGCCGTGCCCCTACACAGTACAAGCGACAACAACAACAACAACAGGTATTATTCTCTCAGTGCCTCTGTGTTTAGGCCCGCCGTTTATAGTGTTTATGTCTGTGAGATCCATGAACGCTGTCTGTTTGCGCGGGCCTCCCCGGGCCTATATAAGCCTCTAATTGGCCACGGGTCATCAATCTGACAGAGCCGACCCCTCTTTCTCTCTCTCTCTCTCTCTCTCTCTCTCTCTCTCTCTGTCTCTCTCTCTCTCTCTCTCTCTCTCTCACCGAAAGTCTGGTCCAAAAAACAGCCGACGGGACAGAGGAATGATGATGAGAACCGTGGAATGGACGCTTGTTTCTGTGCGCCTCCTCCTCCCAAAGGCCTCAAAGCAGGGGCTAGAGCCGCTTGTGTGAGAAAATCGCAGTTATTCCGAGCCGACAAGGTCAAGCAACTCGTCCATCTGTTCTTTCTCTCTGCCGCCATGAATTGTCTGTCCCCCCCCCTCCCTGTGTACAGTATACATGTACAGGAGATGTGTTGTTTTTCCCCCAAGAAGACATTTCAGGAACAAGAGTGAAGAGTGCCCAGCAGCTGCATTAAAGGACTCGGACTGGGCGACACTCCACTGTTACACAAACACACACGCACACATCGAAGAAAAAAAAGAAGAAAAAAGCATGATTTTTAGTGCCTTCTAGATTGGATTTCATAACATCTCCCGAAAATGGCACAACTGTAAAAAGTTTTTTTTTTAAAAGGCTGAAAAGCGAATTGCCATCTGTCTTCGATTCATTTCTCCTGCGCCGGCCCGCGCTATAGCTTTCGCATGAAGTTGTTTCTCCCCCCCCCCCCCCCCCCCCAACGCCCGCCCGCCCGCGCGCCGCGCCGTGATTTATCGTCCGGGTGAGAACGAGAGTGAGTTTCTTTTCATTTCACTTTTATTGTGGTGGGGTTTTTTTTTTTGGTGGCCGGGGGGGAGAGGGGGAGGGGGTGGTCAGCATTTCATGCAGCATGAAACAAGGTGACACTCAGCGGTGGCGACTGGTTCACTGAGTCCAGAGCCATATAATGCAGAACCCGTTGGGCCCGTTGGGCCGAGGGGGGGGTCAACGCAGCTATAGGGGTCACGGTCCCACTCCTCCTCCATGCAGTCCAAGAGTCTTTATTTGCTTTGGCTTGAAGCGTCAAAGTCCAGCGTTTTGGCCACGGTGAAAAACGCACTACAGCCCACAAATTTGTCAAGAGGAATAAAGTTTAAAAAAAAACGTCCACAGCACCACAACGCGGTCGGTCGGTCGGTCGGTTTCTGGGGTCACAGAAAAAAACCTCTCCACATTTCTCCACGTCATCCCAGAGAGACCGCACTGCAGTGCAACCCTTCCTTCCCTCAACGTGGCTTTCCCATCAGCCTTCTGCATATGCTATTAATTTATTATTAATTTATTGACCCCCTCCCTCGACAGGTCCTCGACGCTCCGTGTCCCGTCGTCATCGGAGGTCGTGTGAAGGTCAAGGTCGTGTGAAGGCTGTCGTCGTCGTCGTCTCCCCCCGGGGAGTGGAACCCCCGAAAACAAACAAAAGCAAGGCTTGGGGTTCCATGTCGTCGAACAAAACAAAGAAAAACAGAAAAACTGTAGAAAGGAAACCTCAAAACAAAAAAGCTTGAATTCAAGCCCGTGTCCAATTCCTCCTCAGCGACCGAGAGTAATCAACTGTGTCATCCTCGTCGTAAATCTCCGGGAGAGAGGAGAGAGAGAGAAGCTATAGTATAGTGGCTCCCGGCCCAGATGGGAATAAGGCCTCGTTCACAGTCGCACCTCCATCACCCTTGCCGTCGTAAATCGGCGACCCCTCGGTCTTCGGGAGAATCTGTTTCCTGCTCTGTGCGTTTTTTTCCCCCCTCTCGGAACGAGAAGGAGAGACAACGCACAGCACATGCAGTAGTCTAGGTCTAGGACCTGACTAAGATATGTATGCACTTCATTTAGGAAAGAATATCGCAACTGTTCTTGACTAATATGACCCCCGCGAACAACTTGGGAACTGTGAACAATTCTCTATCCGGGGCGAAATACCAGAAAATGACCACGCCCTTTTAAAAATTACCGCTACTTTCAACACGGCTCTTCTAAACCGTTGGAGCTAAAGATTTTCTGAGGTGCTCAAAATGTTCAGAATGCTCATGTTTGTTGAATCCG
>NC_136805.1:40626099-40726099 GCF_951216825.1 Electrona antarctica
AAAATTAAAATCTCCAAAGTAACTAGTAACTAAAGCTTTCAAATAATTGTAGTGAAGTGAAAGTACACATTTTGGCTCCGAGATGTAGTGGAGTAGAAGTAAAAGTACTGTAAATTGGAAATACTCAAGTAAAGTACAAATACCTCAAAATTGTACTTAAGTACAGTAGTTAAGTAAAAGTACTTAGTTACTTTCCACCAGTGATCTTATCTAATCTAACTGTAAATGCACCAAGTCTCTGTCTGTCTGTCTGTCTGTCTGTCTGTCTGTCTGTCTGTCTGTCTGTCTGTCTGTCTGTCTGTCTGTCTGTCTGTCTGTCTGTCTGTCTGTCTGTCTGTCTGTCTGTCTGTCTTGTAATGCACGTATAACTCGAGAACCATTCGCCCCACCGATTTCAAATGTCACACACGCATTCCACAGCACCACAGGGGGTGCAGACAGTGCCCGGCCTCGAGTCGGTGGGATACACCGTTGTCCAGAACCAGGCAACCGGCACAAAAGCCGCTGCCCGGGCTCTGGACATGCAGGGCCCAAATTAGCCAATAATTGATCACACCTGCCGGCCACCTGCAGCCTTACAGTACGTTTTAACAGCGGGAGACCAATCGCCCACTATCGCCGGGCGACGTCGCCCCAAAAGATGAATTATTTGTATCTTTTAGGCTGACGTTCCTCCACCCACTTTTCGACCATCGCCTCTATCGCCAGTAGGGTCCCATTGACAAATAATGCACTTCCGGAAAATTCGTCTGGCTGTCGCCCGCTGTTAAATCGTACTGTTAGCGTCGCAGTCCCGCCCCCTTTCATGACGACGCCAGGCCCAGGAAATAATTCAATGCATTTTCCTCATAGACATTTCAAAAAGTATTTATTTAAAGACCTTTTAAGTGTCGTACGAAGCCAACTCGAGTCGTGACAAATCATGACAACAAAACACAATATTTTGGACCAAACAAATAAGAATAAAAACAACAACAAAAGTGTTGTATAACCTGCCGTTTTTCTTCTTCTTTCTAATTATTTGTTCGGCCCAAAACATTGTGTTCATTGTCACGACAAGAGTTGGCTTTGTCCGCGGCGTAAACGTCTTTAAATAAATACTTTTTGAAAAGTCTATGAGGAAAATGAACGGGGAATTCTTTTCCGGGTCTCTCGAGGGGGCGGGACTGCGGCGCTCTATAGACCAATTATTTGTTTACAAACATTGGGACTGGGCACACGGGTGACTGTTTCATGTAATCAATTCCCAACAGATCTCCAAACCTGTTGTTTTGGGGAGCGCTGGTTTCAGTCCATTCAACCTCCTCTTGTGAGTTGGCTAGTGAGGTGCACCCTAGGAGACATTTATACTTCAAAGCCCAACAGTATTGCGCACAGAGAACAGCTGATATACAAGCTCACATTGCATCGCAGATGCGACTGTTGTGAGCGTAGAGGTCTGCGTGCGCGACACCATCGCGGGACGAAACATAAATTATACTTGATGGACTGCAAGTGCGCGTGCAGCCGTGCACAAATAGTCTCTGCTGCCGTGTTCATGAGCACACCTCCCGTTCTTATGACAGCGACTGGAGGTGTGGTTTTGAGGACAACTGTTTTGAATTGCTATTATTGTTCAAACACAACAGAAACCAAGGATTATATATTTCAAGGGCGAGAGATCACAATAAAAATCCTAATCATTCTTCCTCCACACTGGGAGAAAAACAGCATCTGAAAGTTTGATGGGGCATTTTGTACACGTGAGTGCAGTTAGAACTTTTCCATTGCATCTTATGAGAGGTGGTGTTCTTCTGCTGCGTTTATGTGCGCGCATGCTGTTTCTTATCAGTGTGACGTCGTCTGTTAAGGCGTCTATACACCTTACCGTATACGAGGCACAAGTATAAACAACCTTCTTGTTCAGTCAACCAGTTTCTGGTTACGTTGTCATTAGCAGCAGCTATACGCAGCAGCAGCACGCCACATGATGTGACCGCTTGCCCTGTGCCACTGGAGTAATCCACACTACCCGTGTATTGTACACTCACTGCAACAACCCTGCTCGTCTCATGCCATCTCATCCTTGGCATTGTGTACATGCCTGTACAACCTGGTCAATTAACCACACGCATGCATGCGTGGCTCAACGCCTGAATACCTGAGCAGCCAGTCTCATGACAGGAGTACAATGCAGCCACCCTCGATCCAGTGAGGCCCCTGCTGCAAGTACAGTAGGTGTAAACAAACGGACTGCAATTTTGAGATACTTTTCTTTTTACCCTGCCACAATATCGTATACAGATTACTTTTACAAAACATACAGTGCATTAACACATTCAGACCGTAGGACAGGGTTTCCCAATAGGCCATTTGCGGCCCGCGGAGCGCCCCCTTGTGGCCCCTGGAAGAATTTCCAAAAAAGAAAGAAAGAAAAAAGAAAGGTTTTTTGTTTTGTTTTGGGGGGGTGTCCCAGATATAAATGGCATTAAATGGGGGTCAGTAGCCTATGCATGTCAAACTGGGCACCCCCTCAAGGACCACTGGTGGTCCCCGGACCACTGGTTGACCACTGGTTAATTTTTAATTAATTAATGAAAAAATAAAAAACCCAAATTTCCACGCGTGCGGACTCGGCCCCCAGTCTGGTTCCCTAGTCAAAATATGGCCCTTGAGGAAAATTAATTGGGGAACCCTTCCGTAGGACGTGTACAAACATCTAATCCAACCGATGGATCCAGTGGTCGTGTACACACGTCATAGCGCTTTTTTTTTAATCGATATCAAACAAAAAGATTTAATTCAGATTTTTTTCTTTTTTTGGGTTGGCCTCTCCTTCTGCATCGTACTCCTTGCTGTTTCGCGCATGCGCGCTGCCGTTCACTTCCTTGTTTACGGCTCAGATAGAATGCCTCGTATCTCCTAATCTAGGGAGCTCTCCATGGTTTTGACCAGATGGGCATACTTCTGTCTTCATTTCTGACTTCAACAAGCCTCTCGTTTGGAATATTAAGGCCTCACTCACACCTTTCGATCTAGCATACAACATTGATGCATGCTAGATGTAAGCAAGATGTAAGTGTCATGGCCGCCCCAATGCATTTCCAATGGAAGTCACATGGTTTGATACAACATTTTGGACTACAAGCTGTTGTATGGCTTTCGGCTGTGTTTCGACTGCCCCCCTCCCCCTCATACAACACAAATGTTGTGTCAAACCATGTGACTCCCATTGGAAATGCATTGCGAGCTTGCATCAGCTATACATCTCATACAACAAGCATACATCAATCTGTTGCGACCGTGTGAGTCGCCCCTAAGAATGTTGCTATTTGCTATGCCAATACTTTTGTATTTTTACTCGAGTAAAATGTTGAATTCTTCTGCCTACACATATACGTCATGTCGTGACACGCTTGGATCTCACCGCAAAGCGAGGGTGCTATATGGGCTATAGTTCCAAACATTGGAACTATCCCATTGAGATAGAATGAGCACTTCCGCATTCCATTGTTACAACGCTAGTGTCGCCACTCTCTTACTAGATTACTCTGAGATCACGCTGCATGGTCATGTCCTCCTGGTATGAACCAATAGGGGAAGGGGATCAACGTCACATGTCCTAGTATGAGCCAATAGGGGAAGGGGATCAACGTCACATGTCCTAGTATGAGCCAATAGGGCAAGGGGATCAACGTCACATGTCCTAGTATGAGCCAAAAGTTTGGAGTATTTGGTGGTCCCGTTTTCATCGGTGGTTGTGCAATCACCTCACCTGCACTACAATAGGCTACTTCACCACATGTTGCGCTATGACAAATAATACAAAAAATACCTAAAATGTAACAATGTAGTTTCCCTAATGCCAGTGGTGGAAAGTAACTAAGTACATTTACTTATACTTAAGTTCAATTTTGAGGTTTTTGTACTTTAGTTGAGTATTTTCAATTTCCAATTTTAACGTATACTCCTCAGAGGCAAATATTGTACTTTTACTCCACTAAATGTATTTGTAAACTTTAGTTACTTTGTAGATTTTGGTTATTATTAGAAAACATATAACCACTTCAGCACTATATATATACATTTCGGCTCACAATGCGTCGCATTCCCGCCCGGCCACGCCGCAAAATACCCGTAATGTGCATGAAATAATTCAGGTCTTTCACTTGCGCCGAGTATTTTTTTATATAAGTGGCATTGCTACTTTTACTTCAGTAAAATACAAATCAGAGATGCATCTTCCATCACTGATGGCAGGAGGAACAAACAGACGTATATTTCAGCCGTCGTCCTCACTCGACCGAGGCTGCGAGTTCCCCCGCTAATTAAAAAGAGCTCCGTTGTCACGCGGCCCCCGAGAGCCGCTGTTTATGTGTACACGGAGCCGAGATCGGATGTCGACACCCACCGGCGTGTGTGTGCATGCGTGTGTGTGTGTGTGCGTGATGATGAGGGGACAGGATCCTCAGGGTCACCTCTACCAGACTTCAGCTACCAGCTGCTAGATGGATGAAACCAGAGACCACCCCCCCCCCCCCCTCCCCCCATCAGGTCTGCCTCTACCTGGAGTGGTCCACTGCCATCACAATACAGCTCCACACATGGACACCATGCACACACATGCACATGTGCGCGCACACGCGCACACACAAAATAGTATGATTGACGCACGCACGCACGCACGCACGCACGCACGCACGCACGCACGCACGCACGCACGCACGCACGCACGCATGCCACATATGTGTCTTAACCGGCCACATATGTGTCTTAACCGGCCACGTATATGTCTTAACCGGCCACATATGTGTCTTAACCGGCCACATATGTGTCTTAACCGGCCACGTATATGTCTTAACCGGCCACATATGTGTCTTAACCAGCCACATATGTGTCTTAACCGGCCACGTATATATGTCTCAACCGGCCACATATATGTCTTAAGCGGCCATATATGTGTCTTAACCGGCCACATATGTGTCTTAACCGGCCACATATGTGTCTTAACCGGCCACGTATATGTCTTAACCAGCCACATATGTGGCTTAACCGGCCACGTATGTGTCTTAACCGGCCACGTATGTGTCTTAACCGGCCACATAGTGTCTTAACTCTGGGTAACTCTGGGAAGTGTAGTTAATTTGAGTGTGATGTTGACCAAGGAAGATCATGCATATATAGCATAAGCTCCACAACTGAGTTTTGACTGAACATAATTTACAATTTAGGCATTTAGCAGACGCTCTTAATCCAGAGCGATTTACAGTAAGCAAGAACAAAAACATGGGAATACATCATATCCCTGTAAAACCCAGCGTTGCAATACTACAACATATTTTAATTCATTCATTAATTATTATTATTATTTTTATGTTCTTTTTTCACCTAAACGTCATCATTGATGTTCATTGCAATGCCATTGTAATGCCATTGGTCATGATATTTGCATATAAATACCCCCCACAGAGGCTGAAATTCACACAAATTAAAAATCTCAATTTTGAAAATGTTTAACCTTTGACCTTTAACCCTGATAAAAGTAAGTAAAATAACTATTTTTTTTTCGTGATCATTAGAATGTCTAGAACATGTTTTATTCATTATTGTGAAAGATATCCCCCAAATGTAAATTATTGATTTATTATTATTAGTATTGTAATAATTAGTATAAATGTGCATAAAATGTGCAAAAAAATAAATAAATATATTTTTTTACATAATTTCCTCTGATATGTCCTAGTAGTAAAAAGTAGTAGTAAAGTTGAAATCTGTTTTTTGCAAGTAGAAATGAATCCGGGTTTTACAATATAGGCAGGCCCACAGTACATAAAAATAGTCATCATAAGCTAAAAACAGTGGAATATCTATATAATGAATGAAACTAAGCATATAATATATATATAGTGCAACACGCACGCACGCACGCACACACACACGCACACACACACACACACACACACACACACACACACACACACACACACACACACACACACACACACACACACACACATATGCACACACACACCGACCCAACTGCACAAAGCGCCCGCGGGACTAAAATGGCAAACAAGGTGGAAAAGTGTCCATGAAGTTTTATGGCTGTTTTTAAAGAGCTCTATGGGGGAGCAATCAATTGGGCTGGCGTGTAAACCGTGGTATATACGCGCAGTCGACTCGACACGTCAAAATCACCAGCCAGCCTAATGTAAATGATCCTCTAGTAGTCCACCCTGCCTGATTATACTGCCACCCTCCCGGAAACAAATTCATCAGCCCTGCGCGTACACTATACACTCCATAAAGAAACATGCTCCTTTTGGCAAAGAACAACAAACTGTAGCCCCCGAAGTGTCATATTTATGGGGGTTGGAAGGGCCCCCGCTTTCCAACGGCCTAAAGTGAGTGTATACTGTACGTACGTACGTACGCCCTCACACAATGGTTCCTCTGGGACCGTCATTTCAATTTGTCATAGATAGAACGAGGAAAATAACGTGTCATATGAGGGAGGAGTGAATGAGTGGGGCCTGGGCCGGCCCCTGCCGGCACACGCATGCACACGCATGCACACACACACACACGCACGCATGCACGCACGTGCACGTGCATGCACACACGCACACACGCGCACGCACACACAGCTGAATGTCCTCAGCGTAATTACATTGACATTTACATATTATTACAATGTGAAGCTATTTTTTAAACTCTTGAAATGGTTTTGATTTTGAACTATAGTGTACCCTTTACTGGAACATTGCTACTCGGGTACGATGTAAGTCAGGAACGATGCAAGTTGAGAACGTATGTCCCGCCTGGTTATGTAGTTGGTACCCATTGTCCTTTTTTTGCCCATATATAGAGATCTCTGTGCCTGTCTTCCCATGTTGCTTGTATTCCCCCTTTATGCCTATAGTAATTAGTTATTTCTTAAGGCCCAAGGTTCTTCAGGCTCAGACAGAGTTGGGCAAGACAGCTTTCTCTGTCAGCGGCCCAACTTCATGGAATGAACTCCAAAACTCTTTCAAACTGAGCTCCAGGAATGCTCCGGAACATTTTTCGCCGTGATTGCTCCCGCTTCAATTGATTTATTTTATTGACGGGTTGTTCCGCATAAAGTTCCTTTGTAATTCATCCTGATTTATAATATTATGTTGGACGTATTGTTTTTTGACTGTATTTTTGTGTATTGTAACCTCGGCTACGTTGAAAATGAGGGCCTGCCCTCAACTGTATTTCCCAGTATAAATAAAGGTGATGATGCCCATATTGGTCAGAAGGGCTGTTCCAGAAAAGTTGGATAGGTGATTTTGGACAACCGCCTATATCTGACATATGGCTTTGACACCGAGAACCACACTGCCTCTCTGCGATATGGCAGCGGTGGCCGAACGTTTGCGGAGCGGTCTTGTTATCGGAAGGTCGCCAGTTCGAATCCCCGGACCGGCACGTTAAAATTACCACCGCTGAAGTGCCCTTGAGCAAGGCATTGAACCCCTACCATGAAATGTTCTATGAGCAGGGTCTGGCTGTAAAACAAGCATCTCAAGCCTGGGTAAACAAAGAACTTTGCTTTGCTTTGCTTTGATACATGGATTGTTTTCTATCGAATTTAATATAAAAAAATGTTTTATGCTGCATTCACACATGGCAGAAACAAAGCTACAGGCTACCATTCTTTTTCAGTGGAAGCCAGCTAGCCTATAAGCGACATCATGAAGATTCAAAGACACATCCGAGGTATCTGCTGCAAAAGCTATACGACAGAAACAAAGCTATACACAAGAAAGTTGAGCCGGTTTCAACTTCAGATGCAAAGATACAAATCTATACAGATACGCTGTGTGTTTTTTGTATCTTTATTTTAAATCTGCTGACGTGAACGCAGCATTCCATTCTCTGAATTTCTTTTGAAAAATCTTCGCCACCTATAATAACATCAGGTCCAAAAATAGCTACACCAGGTCCCTTTAGCCTATAGCGGGGGACCACCAGACGGATCGCATGTTATATAGCCTGGCCACGCGAGGCTACAGGTCCCTATGTTTGGTTAATTTAACTGAGAGTGTAAAAAATCTCATTTTTGGCGCATGGGGGGGGGGGGGGGGGGGGGGGGGGGCGTTCGGGGGTCTCAGAGCTGGATAAACAGCAGCCCACACAGCGCTTACATGTCACGGGGGAGTATCGGGTGGCCAGACATGTTCAGCGTTAACCCCCTCCTTCATCAAACACGTTGACGGTGGTGGAGGTTGGACGGGTTAAATCGGAGTTCCTCCAGCCCCAGACAGACTTTAAGCTGAAGGGACAAAGGCGGCAGTCAGTCACTCAGCGAGGCTGGTCCTCGTCACACACCTCCGCGCTCCATGCCTGTCCCACGCCGTGGCTCAGATTTACCGCCGGACCGAGCCGCCCATGTCCCATCAGGAGAGAGCTGTGTGGCCCCAAGGGACTTCATGTGCATGTACCCTTTAGTCCAGCGGTGGACTGAAGGTTCCCAGTTCGATCCCTGTGGGCTCCCCCAGAGTTATGGGCAGTATTATGCGTGTCTTAAGTACCAGGTCTTATGACTTAACTTAAGACCTGGAGGCGTGGTCAATGCTGTTTGGCCACTCAGAATAGCCAAATGGCATTGATCACGCCTCCAGGTCTTAAGTTAAGTAATAAGACCTGGTACTTAAGACACGCATAATACTGCCCGTAGTGTTGAAGTGTCCTTGAGCAAGACACTGAACCCCTGATTGCTCCTGATGTGCTGCATGGTTGGTGCCTCGCATGGTTTCCGCCGCCATCGGTGTATATGAATGGGTGAATGTAATGCACCATCTACGGTATGTAAAGTGCCTTGGATAAAGGCGTTATATAAATGCACCATTTACCATTTAAGAGACACTTCACCCTTTTTGCAACCAGATCTTTTTAATGATGTTTGGAAGACAAGAAACATGGGGTTTTTAATTTTTTATGTGGGTAATATGTGGTTTTAGATGTATTTCAAGTGTCCATGATGTCATGGACACTGGGCTCACTTACTTCCTGGACTTACATGTTGTCTCAGTAAGACAGCCCTCCCCCTATCCACAAGCTGAGGAGCAGTGCACCAAAGCATTATGGGAATTGTAGTCCAGGAAGGAAGTGAGCCCATGCAGCGTCCATGACATCATGGATACTTTGAAATGCAAAAAAATATCTAAAAACACATATTACCCACATAAAAACCCCAGGAAAGTGTTGTCTTGTCTCCCAAACATCATTCAAATAAGATCTGGTTGCAAAAGGGGGTGAAGTGTCCCTTTAAACCCAGCACCAATTTCTTACCAAAAATACTGTTTACGATTTTTTTTGCCGAATGTTCCCACCAGAATAGGGATGCTGGAGTTCAAGTAGTTAAATGTTATAATTATTAAGTTATTTTCAATCTTTTCTAATGGAAACTTAATATCCTGGGGGAACATTTACGTAAATATGACATAAATGTAACAATGTTATTCAGGTGGTGCCGTGGATGGAAAATGTTATATTTACCAGTGGTGGAAAGTACTTTTACTTAAGTACAATTTTGAGGTATTTGTACTTTTCCAGTACTTTTACTTCTACTCCACTACATCTCAGAGCCGAAATTTTAACTTTTAATTATTTGAAAACTTTAGTTACTAGTTACTTTGGAGATTTAGAAAAAAACACTTCAACCCTATACATTTGCGACGCATTGTGAACTTGTAGATCGGCTATTTTCAATAGACTTTGCACACATTTTGAAGTGGGACATTCTGCTGCAATATGAGTACTTTTACTTTTAGTACTTTAAGTACATTTCGATGCCGATACTTTTGTACTTTTACTCAAGTACATTTTCAATTCCGTACTTTTACTTGTAACGAAGTAGTTCTAAATTGCAGTATTGCTACTTTTACTTAAGTAAAACAATTGAGTACTTTTCCCACCACTGATAATGAGGCAAAAAGTTTGAGAACCAAACTGCCATAATAGGATGGGCCCAAAATGGTGGCATGGCACGGAAACAGTATCAGATGTGTACGCGCTCAAGCGTTGCACCGTTGCAGCCATGCAGTAAAGAGCTGCGTGCGTGCGTGCGAGCGCTGTGGAAATTATAATGCAAAGCGTGCCTCGTGCTCATGAACACACTGTGTGTGAACACGACTCCTCGAGAGACTCTATTTAAGGTCCAGTTCATGCTGTTCCCTCCCTTAATCCACTGCGCGGCGCGCTGCGGCCCACCTGCTTTCCGTCTGTGTACCTACAGCCTCGCCTCGGGTGATGAATAATTGCTGGCCGTGCGGTGCGGTGGGGGGGGGGGGGGAGGCCTTGACGTGTACGTGTTGTTTGCATGCGCTGTCCCTTCCCTTCCCCTCCCGTGGCGCTCGGAGCGCGCTATACGGCGGCTACGTCGTCAATTATTAACGCGCTCCCTCCGTTTTGCCTCGGCACGCTTTCTGTGTGTTTAGGATTACGTGGTTGTGTACCCGAGGAGGAGGACGTGGCTGCACATAGCACGTGGTGCAGAGTAACTAAGTCAATACTCGATTACTCAAGTACTGAACTTAACCTGAGGACGATTCTATACAAATGTCTTCTAAACAGTTTTCTGAAAAACCTATGTGATATGTCAGTGGTGCTCAACCTATTTCATGTCCCCCAGAATGATCTGTATTTGGCTGCGGACCCCCATCTGAAAATATGTTGTTCCAGGGACCCCACCCCAGAAGCAATGATTTGAGTTAAAAACGTTCGCTGTGAAAGAGTATATATTCAAAGATATGCGGCACATTTTCACGATTTTTCAAAAATAGCAGACCTACAAGGTCCTAGCGTGGCACTCGGTGCCGCGCTATGAGCTTGTAGATCTGCTATTTTTCAATAGCTAAAGTATAACATAATGCTTAAAACAGCAAGGGGTTCCCGTCCAAAATGGACAAAGTAAAATGTTTGGGTATTTCTATTCTTTTTTTAAACTTTTGTCATTATTTCTGATTTTCAATTTCTACTCCACTTCATCTCAGAGGTAAATATTATAGCCTAGGTTTACTCCATTACATTTATATGTAAACTTTAGTTACTATACTTAGATTTCGATGCAAAGTTGCAAACATTAATAATTAACATCAGCCAATACATTTTATACATAGGCCTACTGTACATATTGGCCATTTGAAAATAGCAATGCTCACGAATCGCATTGTGAGCTTGTAGATCTGCTATTTTCAATAGATTTGTATGCATTGGGAAAACTCGTGAAATGAGACATTCAGCATTCAGAGTACTTTCTACTTTTGGTAATTTAAGTATATATTTTGATACCAACACTTTTGTACTTTTCACTCAAGTACGTTTTGAATCCCGGACTTTGCAAATTATACAGGGTGGGGGGGCAGTTGACGCAAAGACACGTCGACCAGGGACGTGCACACATAGACATCAAAGGGGGCTTCAGCCCCTGCCCTTTTACCCGTCTGTAAAACAACTGCCCTCTCCAGACCACGAACGCAGCATTTACTACATGGTGAAAGAAATGCAAATATCCTGCTCTCCATGCCAGCATTCAGGAGAATTGCCGTTTTTTTCCCGAAAGTCTCCTGAACTTGAACGCAGTATTTTGGCATTGAACAAATTTGTTTAGAAATCCATGTCGTTACACCGCATCTCCACTAGCTAAAGAGTGCTGGGTTGAGCCCTTAGAGTATATATGAATAGAGACGGCACCGGATATCTCCTCCCATCCACTTGCATTAAGTTGCTCAAAAGCGCATGAGGCGATTTCACTCTGGGATGGATTTGCCCCAAACTCATGAACGCGCTGGCCGTTGACTATCATTGCACGCGTTCACGTATGAAACAGCGTTGTTCACGTATGAAACAGCGTTCACGTGTCATCGTGAACGTGCACAATGATAGTCAACGGACCAGCGCGTTCATGAGTTTGGCCCAGCAGCGCTGCAATACCAAATTCGGCCACTATGTCCATTTCGCCTCAGGGTTTCCTCCGGGTGCCGTCTCTATTCATTATACTCTAAGGTTGCGCCACCGAAAATAGCTGCAAAAATAGCAGATCTACAAGTTCACAACGCGTCGCGCTGCGACGCGTTGAGAACTTGTAGATCTGCTATTTTTGCTGTTTTTGTCCAAAAGTGCCCTCTTTACGGGATTTCAGCCCCCACCTCTCTAACACTCTCTGCACGCCCCTGACGCCGACAGTGTGAGTCTCGCCTCTTACACACAAACTGTTATCTGGTCGTGAAGAAGAAGGTTGTATAAATGAATGCGGTCTGACGGACGACGCACACCCTCTGGCTGAATGCGCCGTTGAGCTCAGAAAGAAACCTGTCGTCCTTTGTTTGCTTTGTCTGTTATGGAGCGTGTGTGTGTGTGTGTGTGTGTGTGTGTGTGTGTGTGTGTGTGTGTGTGTGTGTGTGTGTGTGTGTGTGTACATTTGTGCGTGTGTTTCACTGTTTACTGGAGACATGCAAAAGTACTCGTACATGTGTGTATAATGGGTGAGCAAGGCCTTGGTGTGCGTGCGTGCGTGCGTGCGTGCGTGCGTGCGTGCGTGCGTGCGTGCGTGCGTGCGTGCGTGCGTGCGTGCGTGCGTGCGTCTAGGCACCTCAGTGCATGTAGGGCCTTCATGCTTGCAGTGCTCATAATGATGGTAAACATGCAGGGAGCTGCTTGTCATTTATTCATATGGCAAAACAGAACGTGTGCGTTGAACGGGGGGAGGGGGGGGGGTTACAATGATTTATTATTTAGAGACGTTTGTTTCAGGCTTCAGTGACTAATCTCTCTCTAAAACAAGCAGTGGCATTTTGTCTACAGGGCCAGGGGTTTTTCATATAGGCCAATAATAATAAGGACCTCAGCTGTGAGAGAGAGATGAAGCAGGGCAACAAGAAGGGACACTATACGCACGCACGCACGCACGCACGCACGCACGCACGCACGCACGCACGCAAACACACACACACAGATAGCTTCATAGACTTGTTTGACAGCATACGTGTTAGTGAACTTTGTTTTTATCCCACGATTTTTTTAACCAATTTTTTTCACCCATGCAGTGTCAATTATCTAATATAATGCTGGGCTCTACACACTCCCTCTACCAAGCTGGGGAGAGCAACGGACTGACCTCATGCTTCCTTCTACGCATGAGGAGTCCAAGACACTTTGTTTCCCCGGCCGGACGTAGCGCGTGGCAGGAACACGTTATTCCGACCAGTTCCTTTATACCCCTCCATCAGGCGCCCCGGCTGGCCAGGGGGAGGTAGTTTAGAGACCAGGATTACTGCATGTTTTTGTGAGGGTACCTACCCTAGGGGACACGGGGAGTACATGCAAACTCCACACAGAAACTTAATAAACTTGACCTTTGGGGTAACCCCTGTTGAAGAGCAACGATTCTACGGCTTTGGTGGGAGCAAAATGTATATGGCATCACAATGCATTTTAACCTGCACTTTATTCATATTTTTATTTTATATACGTTGAATAAAATAAAAAAAATAGCAGATATGGAAGCTCACAGCAAGGGGCTTAAGTGGTACTTAACTGTATATATGTTTTGTATTAATAATCTGAATCGGCAACTTTCTTAGTTACTTTCCAGTTTCCACCACTGGCTGGAACTCAGGCAGCTCAAAGGAAAAATGTGGGAAAGAATACGCTGTCTAGCCTACAAGGATTTAAAAGCTTCAGTTGTTGCAAGTTATACTTTGTAGATTTCAGATTAACATCATATACATGATCAACATACAGGAACCAATTCAACTCCTATAGAGTTAATATATTTAAAATCATCAGATCTATACAACAAGCTCAGCAATTAATGCAACGTGTTGTGAGCTTGCAGATCGGCTATTTCCACAAAAAAAAGGAAGCTTTGACACATCTTGAGTCGCTTGTACACTATATAGCCTCGGGTGCCCATGCGTTTTTTGTTTTGCACACAAGTCAAAACATTAAAAACAGGACATGTATCCTAAACAGATTTATTTGTACAATGAGGTATCGTTCCTTTTTTTTTTTTTTTTTTTTACTTAACCCATTTTGGGCGGGAACCCCTTTTGGTGTTTTAAACATTATGTTATAATTTAGCTATTGAAAAATAGCTGATCTACAAGCTCATAGCGCGCCACCGCCACGGTGAAAAATCGTGAAAATGTGGCACAAATTTGGAATATATATATATTTTTACTCAAATCTTTGCTTCTTGGGGGGGGGGGGGGGGGGGGTCCCTGGAACGACATATTTTCAGATGGGGGTCGGAGGCCAAATGACATAATTTTTGGGGTCCTTGACATGAAATATTGAGCACCACTGATACAGAAACACATGAGGTATTTCAGAAAACTGTCAGAATTTAAAATATATTTTTTTAAGGCCTAAATGGGTTAAGTAAAACAAGTACAAGTAAAACAAGGATTTACTTTCGGTGGTGGGCCTGGCTCTGACTGACGAGAGAGTGGCAGGGCTTTGACAGAGAGCGTTTAGCCCCCGCGCGGCCTCACCTCCCAGGGGGAAGATTCAACTCTGCCCCCCAGGCTCCGACCGGGGCCTTCTTGTTTGGAGGAGGAGGAGGAGGAGGAGGAGGAGGGCTGGCTTGGCCTGTCATGTCACCCTGCTTTTCATCCCGGGGAAAAAAGGGAAAAATTTGAGCTTAACATGAATACGCCTTTCATCGCGCGTCAGGATCAATTACGGGCCGTTTCGAAGGGGACCGGCCCGTCCTTTGAAGACGGGCCGGGTCTCTGGGAAGGAGGAAAGGATAGCCTGAAAACACTCCACGACTCCCAAACACACATGTCTGGGAAAGAGTCCATGCGAGCCGCCCTCAGACCATCTTAATTGCTAATTTTGCGTGTTTGTCTGCTGCGTTCGGAAGGCAACCGAAGTGACAGTTCAAAGAGTGGGCCTCTCTTTTTCTTTTCTTTTTTACGACTCGCATGCAAACCGTTTGTGAAATGGGCTTTTGATCATGTACAAACAATCGGTCATTTTCGTGAGAACGTCCTTAAATGGCAAAACCAACAGCGTTTCGGTAAGCCGCTTAAACCAGTTTGGACTGATGGCGATTAAAAAAATGTCTTCTGAATCCTAATAGTTTTCTGAAAAACCCATGTTTCTATGTCAGTTGTCCTCAACCTTTTTCACGTCAAGGACCCCCAGAATTATCTCTATTGGGCCACGGACCCCCATCTCAAAATATGTAGTTCCAGGGACCCTCAGAAGCAAATATATTAGTTAAAAACGCTCTGAAATATATATTCAAAGATTTGCACCACATTTTCACGACTTTTCAAGAATAGCAGACCTACAAGTTCGTAGCGCGCCACTCGGTGGCGCGCTATGAGCTTGTAGATCTGCTAATTTTCAAAAGCTAAATTATAACAAAATGTTTACAACACCAAATGGGGTTCCCGCCCAAAATGGGTTAAACCTTTCTCTCTCGACTTATTCTCCGCGACCGCAGTTCCCTCTGGAGTGTCACATCGAGACAAAATCAAGATGTTTTGGGGGAACGAACGGCCAGGGTTGATTTCGTCGACAAAAACTATAAGACGAAAAATGTTCCGTCGACTATAACTTTTTTCACTGACGGAAACTAAATGGAAACTGAATGAAAACTAAGCTGTGATGACTAAAACTAAGATGAAATATACTGTATATTGACAAAAAAAACACGACTAAAATGTTAGGAAGGGACTAGTGGACAAGAGATCCAGTATGTAGTCCAGTAAGTCATTTTACACTTGGTTGCATGCTGAAAAAAGCAGATCTACAAGATCGCTGCGACGCGCTGTGAGCTTGTAGATCGGCTATTTTCAGCAAGTGTAAAAACAGTCATTACGACGGCATCATGGCCCGCCAAAATACATTTTAGTCGACTAAATCAACTGCAGATTTAGTCGACTACAATCTTATGATATTTAGTTGACTAAAACTAGAGTAACACTAAAACATTCCACGTGACTAAAATGTGACTGAAACTAAATGAAAACTATTGAAGAGACTAAAACTAAAATCAAAATGTGCTGCCAAAAACAGCACTGACGAACGGGCCGGGCAGCCGTGGGCTGGGGCCGGTCCGGCCTGCAGGACCAGAGAAAGAGAAAGAGACCAGAACCAATAAGGCAGAGTGTTTATATAAGGATTGTCACGGTATTGTATTTATAAAACCTGTAATTAAAATTATTACATTTACAGTAAACTGGCTGTGTTTTACAACATGTATACTGTATATGGAGTCATATGGTCATACATGATACAGATGTCCCGCAGATCAGGGGTTCACAACCCATGGGTCGCGACCCCTCGGGGGGGTCTCCAAATTATTTTGGGGGGTCCCCAAATTATTTTCCAATTTTTTTATTTTTTTGCAACTGAATGGCTGGAAAATGGAAATGAAGAGTTTACATAGTACACATAGTATATGCATACATTTCCTTACTGCTTATATCTGGTTTCAGTATTCATTTATGATATATTTTCTCTATTATTAAGGTTATTTTTGCAGTCAGTTTGTATTGGGGTGGGGAGGGGGGGCGGGGAGGGGGTCGCGAGACACAGCCAAAGCATTTCCGGGGGTCCCCAGGCCAAAAACGTTGAGAACCCCTGCTGTATAATGTAGATCATTAGTTCTCAAAGTGGGGTCCAGGGAGCCCCAGGGGTCCTTGAGGGGGGTTCCAGGGGGTCCCCATGCAGCAAAAGTAGGCCTACGCCATTTTTACGTTGGCTATTCAAAAACAGCAGATCTGCAAGCTAACAGGTGGAAAAAAATATCAAATGTTTGGAACATTTGAATGAATCTTCTCTTCTGGGGATCCCTGCATGGTAAATGTTTTTCAGATGGGTTGTCCTCAGCCAAAAACACGTCAATTTGGGGGTCTTTTTCTTTTTTTTCCCTTTTTTTCCCCATGATTTTGCAACCCATTTTTTCACCCAGTGTCAATTATCTAATGTAATCCTGGGCGCTACACTTCCTCTGCCAACCTGGGGAGGGCAGCGGACTGACCTCATGCTTCCTTCTATGCATGAGGAGTCCAAGCTGCTTCTTTTCACCTGACATGGGGGAGTTTCCCCGGGACGGACGTAGCGGGTGGACCCTGAGTGTTGATGACCATATCATCAACACCTGCCCCTTAGACCAGGGGTTCTCAACCCGTGGGTCGCGACCCCTCGGGGGGTCGCCAAATTATTTTGGTGGGTCCCCAAATTATAAAAAAAAAAAAAAAAAAAACATTTTTTTTTTTTTTTTTTTGGCAACTGAATGGCTGGAAAGTGGAAATGAAGAGTTTACATATAGTACACATAGTACATGCATACACCTTCCCTAATGATTATATCTGGTTTCAGTATTTATTTATGGTGTATTGTCTCTATTATTAAGGTTATTGTAGCAGTCAATTTATATTGGGGGGCGGGATGCAACACCATATTATGCAATATGTAGTGGAGGGGTCCCTGCATGCGTCATCTTCTCTCTCCCAGCTAAGGGGTCCTTTGCCTGAAAAACGTTGAAGAGATAGCGGGTGGCCCTGTGAATCTTTACCCTACAGTTATGAGTGCTGACTCTTTACCCTACAGTTATGAGGGGCGGGGCAGGGGTCCCGAGGCATTACCAAAGCATTTCCGGGGGTCCCCGGCCAAAAACGTTGAGAACCCCTGCCTTAGACAGACCATCCTCAGAAGACAGCCTCTTCGACCTGGGACCAGAGATGCGGGCGTGGCTCCGCGACACCGAGTTGGAACCCCTGACGTTACACGAAAGAAGAAGTGGTGAACTCTTCACTATGCGGTGTCAAGCAGCAGGACAGAACCACAAGGTCGCCAGTTCGATCCCGGGCTCCCCCAGAGTTAGTGTCGAAGTGTCCTTGAGCAAGACTCTGAACCCCTAATTGCTCCTGATGTGCTGGTTGGTGCCTTGCATGGTTTCCACTGCCATCAGTGTATGAATGTGTGTGTGAATGGGTGAATGTAATGCACAATCTATGTAAAGCGCCTTGGATAAAGGCGCTATATAAATGCACCATTTACCATTTATACTAAAATATAGTACATTTTTACATACGCGTACGTAATAGTTTAAAATATATTTAAAATTAAATGCACTTAAGTTCAACAAAAACGTAACATTATCAGAATACATTTTTGAAAAGTACATTTAATTGAATTAAAATGATGTCGACATTCAATGTACTTTCTAGAAATATATATTGAATGCACTCTGATTATATTTGTAAAAAAATGTATTGGATTTTTTTTTTACTGTTAGCATGCTTTGACAAAAGTACCAATATACTTTTAGTACAAAAGTATACCTTCAGTATGATAAACGTACTAAATGTATATTTTTAATATATTAAAATACATTACTTTTGGTATAGCCCAGACTGTGGTTCATAATCTGTATAGTCACCATACACTGCTCCCATTTTTTGTGTTAGGTACCGTAATAACACACATGTATTATGGAGTTCAGACTGCGGTCATGCCGGTGTGTTAATTTAACTCAGAGTGTAAAAGAAACGGACCTGTGTGTATAAATATATGTCCTGCATAATATGGAATTTTGTATGTTAGCACGTTATTGTTGAACTTTTCTTCACCTAGCCTTGAGAGGGTGTGTGTGTGTGTGTGTGTGTGTGTGTGTGTGTGTGTGTGTGTGTGTGTGTGTGTGTGCGTGCGTGCGTGCGTGCGTGCGTGCGTGCGTGCGTGCGTGCGTGCATGCGTGCGTGCGTGCATGCGTGCGTGTGTGTGTGTGTGTGCGTGCATGCGTGTGTGTGTGGCGGGGTTATCTACGGTATCAGAAGTCTTTCTTCTCGTCTTTGAAGTTGATATTTTGACTTCAGCGTCATGGAGGTCCATGGCTGGAAAGTACTTATGAACTTTACTGTAGTATTTCCATTCCTACTTCCCCTCTCCATCTCAGCGGAAAATATTGTAATTTTTAACTATACTGTACCGATTTGTTACGGGTCACTTTGCAGATTTAGATTTTTTTAATAAAAAACATACATTATTAACTTGTATTTTGGCTATTCAAACAAGCTAATCTAGAAAGCTCACAATGCATTATGTGAGCACATTGAAAACGTCTGACAAAGGTTTGTACATTTTGGAACTTTATAACTACATTTTGATTCCAATATAGTCAACTTTTGAATAAATGTTTTTTTCTTCTTCTTCTTACCTATAAATGCCTTTTCAGATGGTCGAGTGACTAGTACTCCATTTTCAATGAGTATTGAAATTGTCGCACACGCGTGCTCGTTTCGTGCACACGCCCCCGCAGGCGACTAGATCTGGATTGTGGTGAGCATATAGACATATAAAAGTAGACGGCCAAAAAAAAAAATCCCGAGATTCCTTTGCGGAGCCCCGTGATAGCATGAGTGTGCCTCACAGAGCGCATGTTCGGGTCTGATAAGTCCCGGAAAAGATGCGCTGCATGTGATTGGCCATGTGATTGGCCACTTGAGTGGCAGCGTGACGTAGTGTTCCGTCCACTCTTCCGGCGTACCAGTGTAAATTCTTCCGCCCTCCCGTCAACACACATGGCTCCAACGAACTGCAGCAGCCACTGAGGCATCTATTATTTTAATATCTATGGTGGTGAGCTTTTCTTTTCCACGCTACGCGTCCCGGATAGTGATGCATGGTCGGGTCAAAGCGGGTAAAGAAATGTTAAATCTTTGGTCGGGACGGGTTAATTGGGGCGGGTCAAATAGTATAGACAAGTTGAACTGGACCCCGCGGGTCGTTCTCCCCCCCCCCCCCCCCCCCCCCAGATTAGCATCACTGCCGTCCCACAGCCCTCGTGAGCAATTTGTGGGAGAGGCCTATATAGGCCTATCTCACAGCATTTCCCCGCCCCCTTTTTACTCCCCCTTTTGGAGATAGTGGTGTTGTTTTTTTTGCGGTCCATAGGCTTCCATGTTAAAAGAGGTATTTTCACAAGCCACAAACTACCGTTTTGTAAAGGTAAGGTTTATTCTACTTATTTGAGTTGTTATACCATTGTATTTTCTTCATATTATTATCGGTCTTTGACATTTTAACATTAGGAAATGTACTTAGATTCTCCAGAGAAAAAAAGTGGTAATGCCTAATGTTAAATGACACCACTATCTACCGGAAGTGGGCGTGGAAAGGGGGCTGTGAGATAGGCCTATTAGTGATTGAGGCAACCGCGCACTTTGCAGTTTTTCCAGAATTGCATCTTTCTAGTTTATATTGTGACATATTTGCTACCTTTACTTCAGTAAAATAAACGGGAGTAGGCTATACATCTATACTGCAGTGGAGGTGTGGAGGTCTACAGCATACATGGGCAACTGGCGGCCCGGGGGCCACATGTGGCCCCCCCACCATCACTTAATGCGGCCTTCAGGTTAATATCCCCACATTGATATATTATTGATTTCAGCTCATTACTAGTGTTAAAGTGTTATTGTCTTTTTTTTTATGTCCAATTTGTATTATTTTCATAAAGTTAACATAACTGTAACTAAACGCATTTGAAATGAAATAAAAATGTTACTTTTCAGGATTCCAATTCAAAAATAGCAAAATATTATTCAGGATTTCAATTCAAATATAGCAAAAAATTGCGATCTATACAAGCTCAAAATGCGTCGCGCTGCGACGCGTTTTGAGCTTGTAGATCGGCTATTTTTGCTACGACATAAATATGCAATGTGGCCCCTCTGGAGTGAGTGTGGAAATATCTCTATCGTCAAAGTTGCCCACCCCTGCTATACATCTATACTGCAGTGGAGGTGTGGAGGTCTACAGCTGGACCTGCCGGTGCTGTTTGTTCAGACTGAGACCAGGATCAGCCTCTGATCCAAGACAACACGGCTCTGATCCACTCCACACGCACACAGTTCTGATCCCCTCCATGTTCCTCCACAGGGCAAAGAGGGGACAGCATCCTCTGATGAGAGAGAGAGAGAGAGAGAGAGAGAGAGAGAGAGAGAGAGAGAGAGAGAGACACAGAGAGAGAGTGTGTGTGCGTGCGTGCGTGCGTGCGTGCGTGCGTGCGTGCGTGCGTGCGTGCGTGCGTGCGTGCATGCGTGTCATGGAGTGAGTGTGCATTCATTGATAGTGTGAGGTTGTTGAATGCGTGCACACATGCCGGTATGTGAGTGATCCATAGCAAATGTCGGTGTGCAACAAAGTGAGGACATTTCTGTGTGTCTTTCATGTGTGTGTGTGTGTGTGTGTGTGTGTGTGTGTGTGTGTGTGTGTGCTTGAGTGCGTGCGGCTGTGTGCTGTGTGCACAGTACATGTGCAAGATGCACATGCATAGAATGCACTCTGCTGCTACTTCAAAGCAAGACACACACGCGCGCGCGCACACTCACAAATTCAAACGCATTTCAAAATACAAAAATACGTCTCGAAACGTGCCACGTTTGGAGCTTGCGGATCTGCTATACACTTTTGATGCTTTTGTATGATGCTGTAGTAGGCGTTATTTTACGAAAATATTTAAATAACTGATCCACAAGCGTCCTATCTGCAATGGTATAGGCCCAGGTATAGAACATTGCGCAGATACACTATTATACTATTAGGCAAATAGTGGTTAAAGTGGTTAAACTTAATTTAGGAGAGGACCCCCTGGAAGGAACCCCCTCATGGACCCCTGGGGGTCCCTGGACCCAACTTTGAGAAGCACATGATTAATGTGGCACTATGTGTAACCTTTTTTATATAACCACTCACTTTTCCTCCCATTCACGAGTTACACGAGTAAATGTTTTCTTCATGAAAAGGAACGATGATGTCGGCGCAGTGGTTCTTCAACGTTTAGTGAAATCTAGGCAGTCGACGGGGCGTTGCGATTAATTAATTCAGAAGTCAGAATAAAATTCAATATTGTCCAATCTCTGTGTTAACCCATTTAGGCCTGACGTCGAAATTAAAAATAAATCTTCAAAATCCTGACCTGAATTTTCTGAAAAATGTCAAGGACCCCAAAAATTATATGTAATAGGCCTACGCCCCCCATCTGAAAATATGTTGTTCCAGGGACCTCCCCAGTAGCAAAGATTTGAGTTAAAATGTTCACTCTGTAATTATATATATTCAAAGATTTGAGGCACATTTTCACGATTTTTCAAAAATAGCAGACATAGCGCGGCACTCGGTGCGCTTGTAGATCTGCTATTTTTCAATAGCTAAAGTATAACAATGCTTTAAAACACCAAAAGGGGTTCCCGCCCAAAATGGGTTAATACAACTTATACAATCAGGGTATGGTTGTATATGTTTTGTCTCGACATTTAGACCGTGTGTCTCGGTGTCAGAGACCTTTGACACGATCATGTTTCTGGGTTGAAACAACTCAACTCGTCCCCCCTGAGCAAGCAGGCATGGGCTCTATTAGCCCAGTGGTAAAATACTTCCACTCTTGGGCAGAGACCCGGGCTCAAACCCGAGGTATAAGAGAAAAGTTACATAGGCTATACTGTATAGTGCAGCTTTACTGTAAATGCATGTATATATACCCACAAAAACATGCATAATATAATATACACACAGACCATGCAGACATTCTCTGTGGTTCCCGGTGGTTGTTGACACATTCACGGTGTGCCTGTTACATCTGTGAGTTGTGTGTGTGTGTGTGTGTGTGTGTGTGTGTGTGTGTGTGTGTGTGTGTGTGTGTGTGTGTGTGTGTGTGTGTGTGCGTGCGTGCGTGCGTAGCGTGCGTGCGTAGCGTAGCGTGAGGGGAGCTGGGGGGTTTAGTCTGGGCTCAAAGGAGGATCGCTAGCGAGGTAATTGTGCACAGGTGGGTGACTTTGTGCAGGTGCCTCTGCACGCCAGCTGCTGCCGTTAGCAGGCATGCACGCACACTATGGAGTCAGCGCCCGCAGCATGCTGCTTTGTGGTGGACATTTTTGTCAAAATTCAATTTTTGCCACGGACAATAAATTAATTATAGTCCTAATACACGGTATATATGTATAGTACAGTGGTCAAGGGACCTTTCAGGGCTCCTTGAAGGTGGTCTGTAAACTCTTTAAAGTGAACCAAATGGCTTATATGATCAAAATAAGAACATTATAATGTTACGCAAAACATTGTTTTCCCACGGACACGTTCTCTGCAACTATAGGCCTATATACAGCATAGAGTTGTAGAAGTGAGAACTAAATCTAATATAATCTAATCACCCTGAAGAAGGCAAACCTGTCTGTCGAAGCGTTGGTAACAATAAAAGTATTTTTGGCATCGGGACTACGAGTTGTGCGACCTCTCCTTTCTATTTTAAACTATAAATCTAGTCTAGCAACAAACAAACAAGCTGCTGGTATACACAATGTTTTCCAATGGTGGTCTGTACGCAAACTACACATACTATTATACTGCTGCTAATGAAAAGGAACAGTTTTGGACATAATGTTTTCCAGCCTATACGGCAATGACATGCAGCCGATAAAGGCCCGCTCGTACGTGGGACGCACAAGAAGAAAAGACCTCGATGGAAAGTGAAAGAGGAGACGGGGGGAGAGAAGGTGGTCCACTGAATTAATAAACAGCGTGGGGAATGAATGGGGGTCCACGATAGTTTGTCCAACAAGACTCAGAGGATGAAAAGAGTTCCGACTACACGGAGGGGCTACGCCAGAAATGCCTGTCTGTCCACAGCCTCTCTCTCTCTCTCTCATCTCTCGTCCTTGAAAAGAACAGACAGGCAGCGTGCGGTCCACACTAGACCGGGGTGGTCCGCCACCCTCAGTCCGCTGTATAGACTCACTAAATACATTTAGTCGCTGTCCCGCAGAAACCCCTTATCTCTATATTTTAACTTTTTGCGTGTACTTAACTTTTAGCTTGTAGATCCGCTACTTTTGCCATTTTTGAATTCAAATCCTGAAAAGTGTAATTTGTTTTGGACATAAAGTCCAGTCTTAACCCATTTTGACCTGAGATCAGATTCTAAAAATGTCTTCTAGGCTACAGATTCCTGACAGTTTTCTGAAAAAGCTATGTTTCTATGTCAGTCGTTCTTCGATTTTTCAAAAATAGCAGACCTACAAGCTCCACTCTGACTGAGTGGCAAAAAAAATAGCCTATAGTTTCTGGCCTTGAACTTGACCTGCAGTCCATACATCCAAACAGAAAAGTTATATCTGATTGACAGCCCACACATCCAAACAGAAAAGTCCTATCTGATTGCAATAAACAACGTAAAACTCACTTTGCCACTCGATTTTCCACTCGCTTTATGCTGCATGCTCATAGCCTCTATGTGGAGATAAGATCTTTTCGCGCGACAGCGACGATATTATGGTATCGAGTAAAACCTACAGCAGCAGCAGATGTTGCTGTTTAATTTCCTCCTCTGTCGTTAGCAGGACACCCCCCCCCCCCTCGACACACACACACACACACACACACACACACACACACACACACACACACGCACACACACACGCACACGCACACACACACACACACACGCACACACACACGGCCAACCCCGTGGGGAGGAATAACAAACAGGAGGTGAAACGCTGACGTTCAGAGTCAACACATGAGAGCATCGGTGTCTCCTCTCCTCCCTGTCCTGCTCTCCTCTCTCTGTCTGCACGCTTCATTAAAGTCCCCCCCCCCCCACACACACACACACACACACACACACACACACACGCACGCACACACACACACACACACACACACACACACACAATCACACATACACACACACACACAATCACACATACACGCACACACACACACATGCACACGCACACATACACGCGCACATGCACAAACACTCGTTTGTGGTGCTATGCTTGCGGACATCAACCTTTTAGGACGGTAATTAATAGCACACCGGCGGTGTCACGCAGCCGAAATAGTCGATCTGCAATTATGCATGCTCACAGTGGTGGAAAAAGTGCTCAAAGGTTTTAATTATAGGTATAAAAGTAGTAATATTGCAATGTAGAAATACTCTGGTACAAGTAAAGGTCTGGAATTTAACATTAACCTTGAGTGCACAGCATGCACGTTCCATCCTTCTCCTCTCTGTTGTTGTGATCGCCACTTTGGAATATTTTTCAACACTACGACAAGCGATTACACTACTTTAAAGCGGATTTTCACGACAAGCAACGATCAAGTCGGCGCAGTGCAGCTCTTCAAAGGTGAGTGAAAACTATAGGCAGGGAGATCTGGAACACGATTGTTTAATCCCTGCAGTCAAAATGTTAAGTAGGCCTACAGTACTTAGTTACTTCCCACCACTACACGACCACAATGCTGTTTCCTTACGAATGACGTGTTGTGAGCTTGTAGGTCGACTATACCTTATGTATGGATCCATCTGAAACAGGTATAACTGAATAAACAGAATGAACATTTATCTTCATATGAAGACGGGGAAATGTGTTTTCACAATTTCTACTGTAGTTGTGGGCACATTTTGGTCCTCACGAGTATAGTAATACAGGGACACACGCACAGTCACCCACACACAAATGACTGGTTCTGATTGGTGCAGTTAAGCTCCATAACTTTGTAGACGATGTCAACAAACGTCTGCGTGTGTGTGTGTGACTGTGCGTGTGTGCGTGCGTGCGTGTACATTACATGATTTTAAGTGGCTGTCACTGTGACAGACTGTCTCCATTTATCCCAGTCAATCAGCACACACACACACGCACGCACGCACACACGCACGCACGCATGCACGCACGCACGCACGCACACGTGCACGCGCACACACACACACACACGCACGCACACACACACACACACACTGCAGTAAAGCAGCATCTCTCTGGGGTGACGCAGAGACAATAATGCTTCCGCATGACGATTACCATCCAGGGGACGTGCGGGAGGCCAAAAATAAGGCTCTCACACTAAGAGAGCATCCTTTTAAAACGCCTTCCTAAATGCCTCCTTTGACATTCTGCGCCGAGGGCTAGAGTAGGAGATAAGCAGGGGCAATGTTGTGAAGGTGTACCGGCGCAGATAGGAGAGGAGCCAGTCAGTGTGTGTGTGTGTGTGTGTGTGTGTGTGTGTGTGTGCGTGCGCACGCGTGCATGTGTGTGCGCACGTGTGTGCGTTTTAACCCATTTAGGCCTGACATCGAAATTTAAAAAAAAGTCTTGATAAATCATGACAGTTTTCTGAAATATCTATGTTTCTGTATCAGTGGTGCTCAATATTTCATGTCAAGGAGCCCCAAAAATATATGTAATTGGCCATCGACCCCCATCTGAAAATAGGTTGTTCCAGGGACCCCCTCCCAGAAGCAAAGATTTGAGTTAAAAACACTCTGAAAGAATATATATTCAAAGATTTGCTCCACATTTTCACGATTTTTCAAAAATAGCAGACTTTCAAGCTCGTAGCGCGCCACTCGGTGGCGCGCTACGAGCTTGTAGATCTGCTATTTTTCAATAGCTAAAGTATAACATAATGCTTATAGTTAAAACACCAAAAGGGGTTCCCGTACAGAATGGTTTAATAGTTGTGTCGTAAGCTCATGGGGCAAAGGGAGGGAAGCGTGCGTGAGCACCACTTTAATGACTTTAATGTTCTCTCCTCCTGCACTTCTTCCTCCTCTTCTTCTTCTTCTTGTCACGCTGCAAGAATTAATCTGCGTGGACTCGCCGGGGGAAGAAGCTACTGTGAAAAAATAAAACACACACAGACACATCAAGGAGGCTGGGAGAGAGACAAAGAGAGAGAGAGAGAGAGAGAGAGAGAGAGAGAGAGAGAGAGAGAGAGAGAGAGAGAGAGAGAGAGAGAGGGTGTACATGTTGAAGGTAAATGAGGTCAGCCCGAACACCACCTTCTGTGCATAAAAAGGTATCTTTTTATTCAAGATGTGTCTCTTCTTTAGAAACTCTTTTTCATTCAAGACGCGTCTCTGCTTTAGAAACGTCGACAGACACGATTTTAAATTAAAAGCAGCGTATATATAATCAGAGTTACAGACTCTGATACACAGGAAGTGCTGACACACAGAACAGAGAATATAGAAAACACGAGGAGAAGATCTTCTGGCCCTCAGATCTGATGCTTCTCCTGCACCCCATTCGACTGGTATCATGTATATAATCGGCGAAATCATCCGTTATCAGCACGTTTGAATGGTGCCAAAATGTTGATACTGGCATCCTCACTGTTCAGTATGTCATTATCTGCGATTGTAGCATTGTCATTATCACTGATGTCCTGACGGAGACGCGCCGACTCAGCGCCGTCCGAGTTACGTCCTGATAGGCAGAGAATAGTATATATTAGTAGCTCCTAGTTCCATGCACCAAAATGACACGTCCACCAGGGGGAAACCTTGACCAGGCTATGTGGTGAGGATGCCAGTATCAACATTTTGGCACCATTCAAACGTGCTGATAACGGATGATTTCGCCGTTCCAATGCAGAGATAACGGTCAAATCCGCTGTCTCCTCTGTGACTCACATCTGCTTTGAGAAAGAAAAAGAAAGGCTCAGAAGAGTGTCAGTTCTGCTAGCCCGACGCTCGGTCTGAATTTCCATTTCGTTTCACTTCACTATTCAGACTGAAAGCCGTACCCCCCACGGCAGCAGTTTATGGGATGGGCGTTGTCAACGCGGCAGTCTTCGGCGATTGGTTCAATTGATTGTCAATCATGTGGCTATGGCTAACCCGGTTGCTAACCAAGCAAACAAAGTCAACGAGCGCTACTAGCATGTAAACAAAAGCAAAAGCGGTAAAATATGTCGGATGATGATGTTTATAAAACCTGCCGCTTCTGTACGTCGATTTAATAGCCAGATTGATACGGTCGCGAGTCACCGCAGTGGGGGGCAGCCATGTTTGTCGTTTGACGCTGTTGAGTGACGGGGCTGATGGCCAATCATCTGCTGCCATCGGGATTTTCGATCGAGACCGACGCAGCCGTATAGGCAGCGTCAACAGACCCGAATCGCCAGGACGTTTTTTTTAACCCATTTTGGGGCGGGAACCCCTTTTGGTGTTTTAAACATTATTATGTTATAATTTAGCTATTGAAAAATAGCAGATCTACAAGCTCATAGCGCGCCACCGAGTGGCGCGCTATGAGCTTGTAGGTCTGCTATTTGTTGAAAAATCGTGAAAATATTTATTTCGGAAAACTGGAATACATCTCGCTGCCATTGTCGTCCCTTATAGTTCAGTGGTTCCTTATTCATGTCAAGGACCCCCAACATTACACTAATTAGCCTGCGGACCACCACTAGAAAATATATGTCGTAAGAGAAGATTTTCACGGCTCTAGCAGTGATTCTCAACCCATTCAATGTCAAGGGACCCCCCCCCAGTTTGACATGCATTAGGCTACGGACCCCCATTTAATGGCATGTCTAGCTCTGAGTTAATTTAATTTAATTTTACAAATGGAACCAAATGGACCCGTCTACAAACTCACAAGACATGGCGATGTGACACGTAGGGCCTACTCTCCAACTGTACACTTACACCGTACAACTTAAATAGTTTTTTATTATGTTTTCACTCTTGCTTTGCCAATGCAAACATATGCTTTCTCATGCCAATCCTTTGAATTGAAATTGTGAGCTTGTAGATTTGCCAATTTTCAATTTTTTTAAAAATACGGCTTCATAATGAATTATTTTTGTACATTAAGGCGTACACCAAATATATCTTCTCGAGCTGAACATTTTTGGGAACCGCTACACCTAGCATCACAGTCAGACCCGCCGTGCGCACACGGCCTGTTGGCTATAGGAACCACTGCACCTAGCATCACAGTCAGACCCGCCGTGCGCACACGGCCTGTTGGCTATAGGAACCGCTACACCTAGCATCACAGTCAGACCCGCCGTGCGCACACAGCCTGTTGGCTATAGGAACCGCTACACCTAGCATCACAGTCAGACCCGCCGTGCGCAACCGGCCTGTTGGCTATAGGAACCACTGCACCTAGCATCACAGTCAGACCCGCCGTGCGCACACGGCCTGTTGGCTATAGGAACCGCTGCACCTAGCATCACAGTCAGACCCGCCGTGCGCACACGGCCTGTTGGCTATAGGAACCTCTACACCTAGCATCACTATAAGACCCGCCGTACGGCCTGTACTGCAGGCTATAGGAACCGCTACACCTAGCATCACAGTCAGACCTGCCGTACGGCCTGTACTGCAGGCTATAGGAACCGCTACACCTAGCATCACAGTCAGACCTGCCGTACGGCCTGCAGGCTATAGGAACCGCTGCACCTAGCATCACAGTCAGACCCGCCGTACGGCCTGCAGGCTATAGGAACCGCTACACCTAGCATCACAGTCAGACCCGCAGTACGGCCTGCAGGCTATAGGAACCGCTGCACCTAGCATCACAGTCAGACCCGCCGTACGGCCTGCAGGCTATAGGAACCGCTACACCTAGCATCACAGTCAGACCTGCCGTACGGCCTGCAGGCTATAGGAACCGCTACACCTAGCATCACAGTCAGACCACCGTACGGCCTGCAGGCTATAGAGCGTCGCAGTCCCGCCCCCTTTCATGACGACGCCTGGCCCAGGAAATGAATCACAATGCATTTTTCCCATAGACATTTCAAAAAGTATTTATTTAAAGACCTTTTAAGCGTTGTACGAAGCCAACTCGAGTCGTGACAAATCATGACAACACACACAATATTTTGGACCAAACAAATAATTACATAGAAGAAAAACAACAAAAAAAGTGTGTAACCTGCAGTTTTTTTCTACTTTCAAATTCTTTGTTTGGCCCGAAGAATTGTGTTTGTTGTCATGATTTGTCACGACAAGAGTTGGCTTTGTCCGCGGCGTAAAAGTCTTTAAATAAATACTTTCTGAAATGTCTATGAGGAAAATGAACGGAGAATCATTTCCTGGGCCCTGGTAGGGGGCGGGACTGCGACGCTCTATAGGAACCGCTGCACCTAGCATCACAATAAGACCCGCCGTACGGCCTGCAGGCTATAGGAACCGCTACACCTAGCATCACAGTCAGACCACCGTACGGCCTGCAGGCTATAGAGCGTCGCAGTCCCGCCCCCTTTCATGACGACGCCTGGCCCAGGAAATGAATCACAATGCATTTTTCCCATAGACATTTCAAAAAGTATTTATTTAAAGACCTTTTAAGCGTTGTACGAAGCCAACTCGAGTCGTGACAAATCATGACAACACACACAATATTTTGGACCAAACAAATAATTACATAGAAGAAAAACAACAAAAAAAGTGTGTAACCTGCAGTTTTTTTCTACTTTCAAATTCTTTGTTTGGCCCGAAGAATTGTGTTTGTTGTCATGATTTGTCACGACAAGAGTTGGCTTTGTCCGCGGCGTAAAAGTCTTTAAATAAATACTTTCTGAAATGTCTATGAGGAAAATGAACGGAGAATCATTTCCTGGGCCCTGGTAGGGGGCGGGACTGCGACGCTCTATAGGAACCGCTGCACCTAGCATCACAATAAGACCCGCCGTACGGCCTGCAGGCTATAGGAACCACTGCACCTAGCATCACAGTCAGACCCGCCCTGCGCACACGGCCTGCTGGCTATAGGAACCGCTGCACCTAGCATCACAGTCAGACCACAGGCTAACAGGAAGCCCTGCTGACATCAAGCGTATTGGGTTCACACACAGGGAGGCATGTCGAGGAAACCGGAGTGGTGGTCTGCAGTGTTGCCATGTCTGCTTATTATAAGCGGCGTTGGCCTTGTTTTTTTCCTGCAAAGTTTGCTTGTAAATATTTCCTAAATGTTGTTTAAACCCAGTTGTTCTCAAACATTTTTCATGTCAATGTCAACCCCTAGAATAGGAAAAGAGAAGGGAACCCGCACACTCATATGCTCCAAAAGGTATATTTATTGACAACGTTTTGAGCCAAGGCTCTTCATCTGGTCAAACTCAAGATGTGAGTGATCCACTCACTTAAATAGACCCATAGAATAACCTTCGAAAATAGAATAACCTACATGCAAGCTCACAACGTGTCAACAGTCTATTTTCAAATATAGCCCTAGGCTATAGTCGCTTCTTTTGGGCATGTTTTCATAGACCTGGTTGCTTATTTCTCTCACAAAATTTGGCAACACCGGTGGGGTGATGGGGGTATAGGAACCTCTGCATCTCTTCCCTCAGTTGAGGAGAGAGAGCGAGAGAGAGACTGAGAGAGACTGAGAGAGGGGGCCGTTTGCTAGCATAACAAGCGAGTGCTATCTTTTGCCCGCTTAATTTAATTAACTTCATTATCTGAATGCCGGGGGAACTGCCCTTGGAATAACAAGCGGTCACAGTGCTGGAATTGCTAGCCTAAGTGGGAACAAGTGTGGGAATGAATGTGTGGCCCGGACATGGACATGGGACATTATAGACGTTTAAATTACTTTTAGCCGTTGGAGCGAACAAGCTTTCAACGCTGTAGATCGCCGGCTATTTTCATGTGAACATATTTTCGCCCAGAATAAAGGACTCTGGGGATTTAAGGGGTTAACGTGGAGAAGCATGCTAGAGCCGATGACATGTTGTTTCGGGAACAATGCCGATCCCGATCATGGAGAGTCCTTGACTACCGATCAACGATATTTTTGCCTGATGTTTTCTCAAATGTACAAAATCTACAAGCTCACAACGTGGCTTAATACGCCGCATTGTGAAGCTTGTTCATTAGCTTTAAAAAATAAAATAAAATAGGTATGCCGATAAGATATAAAATCTGATGTAGTCAAAACTAAAACTATATAGTATTTATGGTGCATGGTATAAAACAAGACACAATAAAAGCATGACATTATCGACAAGTTATTGCAAATAATTCAGATACTGTGGGTAATCCTCAAATAAATTAATCTTTAAAAAATACATGTATTTTTTTTGTTTTTTTTACATTTGCATATTTATTTATTTAACTTTTTCCATCTTTATTTTTCTTAGAAAAAGTGTTAAGCTTTGAAAAGCAGCTAGGTGCGTTGAAAATATGCCATAAAGTCACTCATCAAAAGGCTTAGGATCAAAAGCCACCAACACGTAAAACATAAATAAAAATAAATAAATAATAATAATAATAATAATAATAATAATAACAATAATAATAATAATAATAATAATAATAATAATAATAATAATAATAATAATAATAATAATAATAATGTAATTTCCACAAACTTCCTACACAGAAGCAATAAAGCATAGGGTCACGCATTTCCGTGTGACGCCACTGGACCTCTGAACACAACACAAAGGTGTCACTCTGATAAGAGTCATTCACTGTAATGAGCCACACACCTCTAAATAATATCTATCATTATCGCCGCTGGCGGCTGGAAACCTTGTATGTCCAAATAATTATGTTACAATAACATTTCAGGAAATGGGAAAATACGTGTGCTCCAATTTATCCAATGTAGTTTTATGTGAGAGAATTCCACGGCCACGATGCAAATAAAAACACAATGCAAATTTTAAACAATTAAACAACACGGCCAGTGGCCAAAGACACATCGCTGTCTGCCTTCGTTCAAAGTGTACGCTTTGTGTATGTGCCTCTGTCTCACTCACGACGGACACACGGACAGACGACGACAACGCGGACCGCGTGGCCTATAGACGTGAGCGCGCCGCATGCGCACAAGATTCTAGTTTAGCCACAAAGCTCTTGATTCATTGGTTCAACATTTATAAAACCCACAGACAGACTTAACCACTTTCACGTTTTAAAAAGAAATTAGCGAAGATCGCAGAAAACACAGATTAACCGTGAGCTTGTAGATCGGCTACTTTTCAGTAATTTTGCTTGTGCAACGAAGTAAGGCAATCATTTATACGAAACGGAACAAAACGACAGCATAAACATTTGAAACATGGAGACACAAGGCTTCTGCGCGACGGCGACAATATTTGATTTGATTGAGGCAGCTGTGATAAAAAAATAAAACAGAAACGTTGCATAACTGGTGCGCCAGTGAGAACAGAACGGACATCCTCACAGACACATAATATTGCTTATGACTAAAGCCAAGTCATTACCCAATGCTGCGTCCACACGGGCAAGATGCAAAAGATGCAGTCGACCATTCATTTTGAATGGAAGCCAGCGACGTGAAGATACAAAGATGCATCCGACGTTTGTAGCTCATGCTGCAATAAAGCTACAAAAAGGTTGAGCTGGTTTCAACTTCAGCTACAAAGAAACTCCACGTACAAATACGCTGTGTAGCGTTGCATCTTTCGCATCTGCCAGTGTGAACATATACGTCACTCAACCCTTTCCACTTTCAGCTCTTTCTTTCAGTGTTCCATAAGTCAATTCTTCTTTTTCGCCAAAAGGGGTCATCTTTGACCAAGCATCATTTAGCCTTCAGTTGTTTCCGACAACTGACATGCCGTCACATTTTAAAGTCAACAGCTCTCAGCTGGGACTAATGTCTCGTTCCGACTATGAAGGGTAAAGCCAGAATCCTTCCATAACCCGAACTTCACAAGAACCTGTGAAGTTCTGAGATTGTTTGTTTGCTTAGGTTTGCTATCATAACCACAACCTATTATTTCTTTCTTCAGGACTTCCAGGGGTGGAAGTCCTGAAGAAAGAAATAATAGAAATAATTGAAAATAGCTGATCAAGAAGCTCACAACACGTCGCAACATGGTAGCTTGTCGAAATTCCGTTTTCGCTAGTTTTAGAAACACGTTTCAAAGTATTCTCAGTTCTTCTCAGTTCCGGGGTTCAGTACCACCAACACCACCACCCCTCCTGAGCAAGGGCCCCCAAATTAAGGTTACGAGAACCTTATGTGAACCCTGAGCCGCAGAGTTTGCGCAAACACATCCAGAACCTGTGAAATGCGTTCCACGTAACGACACAGTTCAATTAGTTCTTGTAGACAGGAGGCCATAATGTCATAATGTCATCCCAGCCAAATATACGTCCCGTCATCTGGTAGAACTTCATGTTGAAGGGCCTGTAAAAGTCCCGTAGGCGCTGCACCACCTCAGGGTCAATGTTGGGGTGGGTCCTCCCTTTGGACTTGCCCAGGCAGTGGGGCTTGCTGCTGCCCTCGGCCTTCTTGAGGCAGGGGAAGCCCTTGGTCTGGTTGAAGTAGAAGTGTTTGTCCGTGATGATCCTCTTGAGCCCCAGGAAGTCCTGCACGTGGCCCAGCTCCCCGGCGGGGTCGCTGATCAGCCGCTCGCCGCTCACAAACAGGATCTGCTCCATGGGGAAGTACTGCAGCCAGTTGTCCAGGTGCTTGGCGTAGATGCCGATCTGGATGGCGCTCCACGACGTGTCGATGAGGCCCGTCGTCCGGTTCCTGAAGGTCAGGCTCTCGAAGGAGGGGATGTCGGGCTTCTTGGACAGCGTCTGCGTGTAGTCGGAGATGGCCCGGGTCACCGGGTCGCGCACCACCACGATCACCTTGGTGTCCCGGGACATGGCCGAGATGCGGGCCGGAGCCTCCCGCGTCACAAAGTAGCTGGGGGTCTTTTCCATGGTGATCTGGCCCTCCAGGGTCTTGGGCATCAGCTCCCTGCGGACAGAGAGAAGGAGAAGAGGGGAAATCAGTTCGATAAAATGCACGCACGCACACACACACACACACACCCACCCACCCGCACGCACACACACACACACACACACACACACACACACACACACACACACACACACACACACACACACACACACACACACACACACACACACACACACACACACACACACACACACACACACACACACACACACACACACACACACACACACACGACAGAACAATATTCAATAGCTACAGGATTTGAAAACAGCCAATGAAGAAGACAATGATCGTGCAGTATGGAAATCAAGTGCTCCATCAAACTGTGAATTCATTCACGATATAAGCACAGTGTTGAACCAATGAATTCCCCCTTTTGGGTGCAGGCACAGTGGTAATGTTCCTGCCCACCACTACAGAGGGGGTTTTAATCCGTCTTTGTAGAGTGTCTATACGTACACAACTGCCTCGTGTTCGGGGGAGGGAAGCACGCGCTTCTGCAGTGTTGATTTTGGCAGCACATTTCTATGTTAGTTTTAGTCTAGTCTCTCTTGGATAGTTTTCACTTAGTTTTAGTCACATTTTAGTCACCTGGAATGTGTTGGTGTTAGTTTAGTTTTAGTCGACTAAATGTTGTGAGATTTTAGTCGACTAAATCTACAGGTGATTTAGTCGACTAAAATGTGTTTTGGCGGGTGTTGATGCCATCATAATGGCTGATTTTACACTAAATAGCCGATCTACAAGCTCACAACGCACCGCGCTGCGATGCTATTTTCAGCATCAATCAATCAATCAATCAATCAACAAATCCTCCCTGTGGGGGCTCCATGTGAGCAGGGAGAATACAACAGCAGTGACAACACACACTAGTGTGTGGAAAGGAATTAACTGGCATACGACAACATGAAGGAGGTTAAAAAATGAGAAAGAAAGAAACAAGAAAGAAAGAAAGAAAGAAAGAAAGAAATAAAGAAAGAAAGATTTTGTAAACCCATTTTTTCAGCCAGTGTGAATTATCTAATCTTGGGCGCTACACTTCCTCTGACAACCTGGGAGGGCAGCGTACTGACCTCATGCTTCCTTCTATGCATGAGTAGTCCAGACAGAAAGTAAGTTAACACACCCACAAAACAGGTGCAGGATTCATAAAACAGCTGATGAAGAAGATTCAATTCGTTTTAAATGCTCCCCAAACGTTACGACTATTTCGGAGAGCACTTAAAAAAACCCAGCATGATCTTCCCCTTCAAGAGGGGAGACATGAGACTCACTGAACCTGCCTCTCTCTCTCTCTCCCTCTGTCTCTCTCTCTCTCCCTCTCTCTCTCTCTCTCTCTCTCTCTCTCTTTCTCACAATAAACAACTCTCACGGATGAAATCTGCCGAAATTTAGAATCCAATCCGTCAAGAATAACATTTTCCAACGGTTTATTTATAGTGGTTTATTTATTTATTCTTTATCGTGTGTCTGCATCTACGGAGCTCAATTAAGCGCCAAGAGAGCGCGCGACCGAAGACGTTTGAGGCCGCCGCGCTCCGCGGAGCAGCAGACACACGCGCCGCGAAGCGGCACACACACAAGCACCACGGAGCTCTAGCCCATTTTGGGCGGGAACCCCTTTTGGTGTTTTAAGCATTGTGTTATACTTTAGCTATTGAAAAATAGCAGATCTACAAGCTCGTAGCGCGGCACTCGTCTGCTATTTTTGAAAAATCGTGAAAATGTGGCGTAAATCTTTGAATATATATTCTTTCAGAGTGAACGTCCCCCCTGAAACAACATATATTTTCAGATGGGGGTCGGCGGCCAATTTACATATAATTTTTGGGGGTCCTTGACATGAAATATTGAGAACCACTGATATAGAAACATGAGGTTTTTCAGAAAACTGTCAGGATTTAGAAGACATTTGTAGACTCATCCTCAGGTCTAAATGGGCTAGGCCAGTCAATCTAAGATTTGAGATAAATTGCAACAGTAGCCTAGTCGTTATTTTATGATCCTTATAGGGTCATCCAAAAATATAATGAAAAATTGATTATTATATAATTTAAAAAAAAAATTTATCATGGTAAATTCAGAGGTTGAATGTTGGGGGAAACCCATATAAGGCAAAAATGTCAAATTTGAATTATGCTTTAAGTAGCACGTGACGTGTCAAACTAGGGGTTATTCATGATTCTGAATCAATTGCAAGCATTGCTTTTGCACAAAAAACACTCCTTGGGCTAAAAACGGCCATAGCCACTTCATGAATCATGAATAACCCTATTGACATGCCACGTGCTACTTAAAGCATAATTCAAAGCCTTATATAGACAGTATGCACATGCATGATTTTCCCATCAGGATACGTTTCTATTGTGGATTTTTATGAAACAAAAACTTTGCAGATAGAAAGAGGATAATTCAAGCTTTTCATACAGCTGCAATGTTGGTGAGTTTAACATTGTTTAATGCAATCAGATTTGTCTGTTTGGATGAATGGGCTGTCAAGGCCAGAAAGTAGTTTTTTGCCACTCAGTGGGCGTTGCCGCATAACTTCCAGGTACGATGATGTCACGCGCATACCCTCTATAGGTTTTCAATGGTACCCCAACGTTTTGACCCCTGAATTTACCACGATCCATTATTGATACAATAATACATTTTTAATGTTATTAGGATGACCCTAAGGATCATAAAAAAAACCTTGAACGACTACTATTGAAATTTATTTTGGGTCAAATCTGGCCTAATATATGTACCAAGCCAAGGCTTCAAAACGTGTTGCTTCAAGTTGAGCTGCTTGCGGATGTGCTACTTTCGATGCTTTGGTGTGACGCTGTAGTACACAGTGTTGTTTTAGTCGACTAAAACTAAGACGAAAAATGTTCGTCGACTACCTTTATTCACTGACAAAAGTTAAATGGAAACTAAATGAAAACTAAGCTATGATGACTAAAACTAAGACTAAATATATTGACAATTTCGTCAACAAATAAAAACTAGACTAAAATGTTAGGAGGGGACTAGTGGACAAGAGATCCAGTATAAGTCATTTTACACTTACACTTTTACAAGTGTAAAATCAGCCATTATGACGGCATCAATGCCCGCCAAAATACATTTTAGTCGACTAAATCACCTGTAGATTTAGTAGACTAAAATCTCATGACATTTAGTCGACTAAAACTAAACTAACACTAACACTAAAATGTGACTAAAATGTGACTAAAACTAAGTGAAAACTATTCAAGAGACTATGACTAAATCTAAAATAGAAATTTGCTGCCAAAAACTACAAGCTCATCAAATATGTTGTTCCAAGCTCATAGCACATCTACAAGCTCACAACTACAGAGCTTGTAGATCAGCTATTTCCGGTGGTGCAACCCAGCACTCTTTATCTACTGGAGATGCGGTGTGTAACGACATGGATTTTGAAACAAATTTGTTCAGCGCAAAATGCTGCGTTCCAAGTTCAGGAGACTTCGGGGAAAAAAAGCAATTCTCCTGAATGCTGCCTTCCGGTATATGGCATGGAAAGGAAAGGAGTGGCATTTTGCATTTCTTTCACCATTTAGTAAATGCTGCGTTCGTGGTCTGGAGAGGGCAGTCTCTCAGTTGTTTTACAGAAGGGTAAAAGGGCAGGGGGGCTGAAGCCCCCTTGGATGTCTATGTGTGCACGTCCCTGGGTGTGGAACATGAAAGGAAAAGCATCAATCTCCTTCCATCCATTGATTGATTGATTGAAATATTTATTAACAGTTTGCAGAATTACAGTACATTTCAAGAACAAACTCAATACAAAGACTGTTAACTGTGAGTGGACGACCCAATTAAGCGTTCAATTCATCAAAACATTTAGAGACGTACAGATAGACACTACTATATAGTCAAAGAACAGAACAGGAATTCATCATAAAGGAGGTATAAAGGGAAAAGAAACATATCTAGTGAGGGGAAAAAGGGGGGGAAATCCATGCATCCCAGTGATGTACTGTATATTTATACCGGTTATAAAACATTGATAACTGAACACGACGTCGCTGCCTTCAGCATAACCGGATTTTTCCTTAATTTTATTGCTTTTTCAATGAAATCAGGGCGAACAATAAAATGACAAATGAAACAAAAACAAACGAAAAAAAACGGAGGGCGGAAAAAAAATCTATAAAGCTAACGTTCTGCTCCAGTAAAAATGTGATATATGAAGGAGAGGGAAAAAAAGTGTGAGTTTTGTTTCTCTTGTTTCCAGTTTAATATCGCATGTATTTCGAAACTCTTTCGGGAGAACTTCATGCTGTGTTTGCAAGCGCTATAAACAGTTCCCCCGTCCGTCCGCTGCCCGGGACATACCGTGTAGAAAAAGTCAGACATAATAGCACTCACGAAGGCTGATATATATATTTTTTCTTCTCCCAAATTTTTTTATCGGGAGTCGGGACTGCTGGGAAATTAAATACCCGGCGATGAAAGAACTCCCATAAATCCTGCGCTTTAACCCATTCTGGGCGGGAACCCCTTATGGTGTTTTAAGCATTATGTTAAACTTTAGCTATACAAATAGCAGACCTACAAGCTCATAGTGCGGCACGAGCTTGTAGGTCTGCTATTTTTGAAAAAAATCGTGAAAATGTGGCACAAATCTTTGAATATATATTCTTTCAGAGCAAATGTTTTTAACTCAAATCTTTGCTTCTAGGAGGGTACCTGGAACAACATATTTTCAGATGGGGGTCGGCGGCCAATTACATATACTTTTGGTGGTCCTTGACATGAAATAGTTTGAGAACCACTGACATAGAAACATGGGTTTTTCTGAAAACTATCAGGATTAGAAGACATTTTGTAGAATCTGGTCTCAGTCTTAAACGGGTTAAATATTTACAGCGAGAGAGTTCAGCCGGGGCGAGACCCGCTCCAGCCCACGACGCTCGGCTGTAGATTTTGCTTGGCCGCGTTCTCCGTTCGCCGCACGCTATCGGTATAGGCTATAGCTCTGCTTTTTAACCGCGCGCTCACAACGAGGGGAGGAACAGGACTTTTGGACCCTGGTCTTGGAATGACCTGTACAGACCAGACTCAAACTATGGCTTCATGTGATTCCCTAGTGAACTTTAAAAGGATTGCCGTGGGCACACTTCCCAAACACTGCTCCTGCTTTGACGTATAGCAAATGTCGGTTCTCTTGCTTTTTATTTTATTAGCAAATTTCGTTGCGTTATTAGACCTTCCTGTTCTCCCTTTGAGCTGTAGTGGGTATACTGTATTTATGAGCGTTGCATGTTTGTCCTGTTATTGTCTTGTATGTATCGTTACTGGCAGAGCTGTGTCACTTATTTGGCCTCTTCTCTTGGTCAGTTCACACTTGTAAACGAGACTTCAGTCTCAATGTGGTTTTTACTGGTTAAATAAAAGGTTAAAAAATTTAAATAAATAACATAACAAAAATAATAATAATAAAATAACAAAATATAAAACAGGGTCCGTCCATTCGGCCATGACACCCCTACCTCTTCTACTCTCAGCATACTTACTTAAGTACTTAAGTACAATTCTGAGGTATATGTACTTCCACTACAGCTGGGATCCAAATATTGGATTATCCACTACATTTATGGGAAGATTTTAATTAGTAACTACTATCACAAAACATCACAAAACATTATCACAAAACATACATTGACCACTTCAGCCCTATATACATTTTGGCCATTTGAAAATAGGGGATCTACAAGCTCAATTTTGTTTTAATACATTTGAAAACTTTCTGCACAATGAGTACTTTTACTTTTGGTACTTTAAGCACATTTTTGAAGTCAATACTTTTGCGCTTTCTATATTGTATATTATACATAGGCCTACAATATCTTTCTATATTGTATATTATACATAGTATTGATACTCTCACTTAAGTGAAACATGTGAGTACGTTTTACACCACTGACGCAAGCACGCACCCACGCACGCACGCACGCACGCACGCACACTCAACAAACACACATGAGACACACGTTTGTGTTACTATGCTTCCCACCTCTCTTTTCCTCACCCCTCTCCCCGGCCCTCACCACGCTCCGCCATACTCCCACCCCCCCTTCCCCCCCCAGCCCCCCCAACCCCGGCGCCTTGAGGACGGTGACCTGAACCGAGACAGATAAAAGCTGCCCATGAATGATTAACTCCCCCCCCCCCCCCCCCACACACACACACTCCTCCAACTTTCCCCCTCCATCTCCCCTCCTTTCACCATTTAGAGAGAGAGCCCTCTGCAGAATACGGCTTTAAAATTCACCCCTGAAAGTACTAGAATGCCTCAATTATTCATCCTGTTTGGTTGGTTGGTTGGCTGGCGCGGCGCAGCGCTGCATGCCTCAAAAAGCCCCGGGCGGGCGGGGCAGGCGAGCTCCCCGGGTGACCAAAACACATAACATAAACGGACCCCCCAAATTCAAAAAAAAAATCCTTAGTGTTTCTTTTCGTTGTGAGAGCGTGTGCTGTAGAAAATAAGCTGTGTCGGGGTGTTATAGGGGAAACCGTTGAAGCAGACATGGGACTCTGAACTTCAACGCTGAAGTGTGTGTTTGCGCCGCAAACCATGAGCCATATGAGTAAAGACGAGAGTTACGACATTGATGGGGCAGAAAAAAATGGAAACACTCAAATAAAGTGAAATAATAAAATAAAAACGTAGGCTACAGTAACATACTAAGTTACTTTCTGCCGCCAGTAGCTGATTCCATGCAGCGCCCCTCGTGATGAATCAGGCCATGCTCGAACCGTGCTCCGATGAACTGTACACGCATCCGAGCGACGGGGGGGACTTGCACAGTGTTCATTGGTCCAGGCCGACGCGTTGGAACAGTGACATGGGGGACTTGCACAGTGTTCATTGGTCCAGGCCGCGCGTTGGAACAGTGACAGAGTAAAGCTCCCTGAAAGCCACTATGCAGCTCTCATGTTTAATGTACAATATACTAAAGGCTCGCTTGGCTAGATGGCCCGGTGGTGATGCGTCTTCTCAACAAACTCTCCCAGATTGTCTGTGATTCTTTCTTAGAACTTACACGCTCCTGGACTCGTACATCATGAAAAGGAAAGCGACCCGAGTCATTTAACCTCAGTCTATACATTTAGGTCTCGATGCATTAAGACATGTTACGCAAAAAAACAAGCCTAGGTTTGTTATTCGTTGCGTGCAGATGTCACACCGCGGGGGTTAATGATCAAGATACTTTAGCTATTGAAAAATAGCAGATCTACAAGCTCATAGCGCGGCACAGAGTGCCGCGCTATGAGCTTATAGGTCTGCTATTTTTGAAAAATCATGAAAATGGGCCTCAAATCTTTGAATATATATTCTTTCAGAGTTTCAGTTTTTAACTCAAATCTTTGCTTCTGGAGAGGTCCCCTGGAACAACATATTTTCAGATGGGGGTCGGCGGCCAACTACATATCATTTTTGGGGTCCTTGACATATATAGAAAGGTTTTTCAGAAAAAAATACATTTTAAAAATGTCGACGTCAGGCCTAAATGGTTTAGAACCACAGACGAATAACAGTCTAAGTCCACACTATTGATCCATAATATATAAATGATAGATAAGGGTTCAGGACAACGAGGCCTTTTCGTGGAGGGGTCAGAATGACATTTGGACTTAGACTGTTTTTCGTCTGTGGTACTCAATTCATGAAGAAAACACAAATAGTTAGAATTTGGAGATAAGAGGTTACTTTCCGACATGAAGCAATGACATGTTCTGTTCTCCAGAAGAAGAAAAACACGTTTTCTTGGGGAAAATCAACGGAAGGTTCCCGGTTTGTCCTTGAGCAAGATGAAATGAAACCAAATCAAAACCAAATGGACCCTTATGAGTCCATTTTGCTCTCAAGAGTCAAATTATTGTAAAGGGAAATTGAGTCCCTATTGTTTACAAAGGAAACCGTGCCGCTGCCCGGTCTGTTGATGTGGTCTCCGCTATGGAATACTTTTCTACACTACAACAAGCGATTACACCGTTTTAAAGTGGATTTTCATGACAACGGACAGAGATCACAGGTACTTCACCCCAGCCAAAACATCAGCTTTACATTTACAGTCAATTGTTAATTGTCTCCACGAGGCCGAAGGCATGGGGAGAGAGTATGTTTTGCACTCGGTCCGTCCGTCCGTCTGTGAATAGCTAATCTCCGGCACTGTTAACCCGGTCGATGCCAAATTTTGCACACACACTCCCTGGATGCCAACGATGAACCTCTGCCCCAAAATTTCCAGAACGGCCTGTTATAGCGCCACCAGGAAGCCGCTTTGTGCAAAACGTTTTTGGACAGTACACCTACAGATTGGTACACGGTCTCTCTAGAGCCATTCAACTAAACGGGTCTTTCAGATTTCTCAGACTCCATCCTGATTGGCTAAGATTGGCTTCCAAAGTTTGCAGGAGTGCTCAGTTTCAAACAAAATGCTGCAAATCATGAACACATCGTGTGATTTCCGTGAAATTGTGCACGCACATTCCCACTAGGCCGAGGAAGAAATGCCACTGGAACATTTTCAACTCAGCCTCATGGTGGCGCTATAACTGGCCGAAAGTGTTTTACCTCTAACTGCACGGATCTGTGGATAACTTTGTATGCCAACTCCCTAGAGGCCAAGGAAAAACCTTTGCCTGGAATTTTTCACATCTGCTCTTTATAGCGCCACCAGGAGGCCGACATACTGTATATAAAACACATTTTCTAATATTACTCCTTCAGATTCATTCATTGTCTACGATTGGCTTCTAAACTTTTCAGGAGTAGCCCGCTTTGTACCCGTTTTGTACAAATCGCCACAACTACTCAACGCAGCGTCCGATTGTGGTGAAACTGTGCATGCATAGCCCACTAGGCTTTGGAAGAATTGCCACAGTTTTCAAATCAGTTTTCAAATCAGGTGGCGCTACAACAGGCCAAGCTGCGTCACACACACACACACACACACACACACACACACACACACACACACACACACACACGCACACGCACACGCACACGCACACGCACACACATTTATATTGCTTCTAAACATTTTGCCCATTTCACACACACACTCCTATCCTCATGGTGGAGACCAGAACTAATTAACCAACTTCAGCATTTACACTTATACTTTCTGAAAAACTGTTTTTGAGTGGTGCAACCACTCCCTTACGGAGCTATGTGTGTGGGTGGCTGGCTGGCTGGGTGGCTGGCTGGGTGCGTCTGAGCACGAAAACAGCATGGTTGTTTTTCACCACCTGTGCGCAACCTAACGCACACACAAATTAACTGTATATATGATGATTTCGGGTGTGCCAGTACAGTACAGTACAGTACAGTACAGTACAGTACAGTACAGTAGAGGGACCGCCACACGGTAACTCTGTCATTTCTCTACCGTTTCGGACGCAGGGCGGCTTGCCGGAACCGGGCCGGCACCCTGGGTGAGTTTCTGTGGGTCTGGAACCCCCTCCCAGGAACCCCCACACGGAGTTGCACCACTCACTTCACACAGGTGTGATTTTAAAATATAGCCAAAATAGTATATCATAAGGTCCCAACGTGACAAAGTAGGGCAAAAGCACAGCACAAATTAACAAAAAAATCACAGATAAAAGTTGAAACGTGGACACGCTTTCTGCCCGACAGCAACTAGAATCGGAAACTTAGAACGAGTATACTCTCGTCTAAAGTTCAGAGCGAACGTTTTTAACTCTTCTGGGGGGTCAGATGGGGGTCCGCAGCCAAATTCAGACAATTCTGGGGGTCCTTGACAAAGGTTGAGCACGCACCACTGATATAGAAACATGGGTATTTTCAGGTCAGGATTTAGAAGACATTTGTAGAATCGTTCCCGCAGGTCAAAATGGGTTAACTATACGAAAACGTAAAAATATGGAGATAAGAGGTTTCTCCCCGACAGCGAATATACATTATCCAAGTTGATGTAACTGTTGGCAGAATGGTGCGCGGCGCGGGCCCCCATGCGCTGTGGGGTTCAGTCATGAGAAATAGATACCGTGTAGGAAGCCATAACTTTCATCTTTCACTGGAACATAAAGACACAGATGTCTGGCATCGGAGAGAGAGAGAGAGAGAGAGAGAGAGAGAGAGAGAGAGAGAGGGTTTGATGGTGAATAGTAAAACAAATCTATAATTGCGTACTATACCCACAGAGAGAGTGAGATATGGTGTTCAACTGGATTCCTCCTCACTGTCACTGTTGGCCCTGGTATGACGACGCTGGACATGCTGTTAGAACTTTGGTTGGGATCATTTAGGATTTTTTTTTAACGATTCCGATTCCTTAAATTTAGACCTGACATCGAAAAAAAAAAAAAAAAGTCTTCTGAAAGAATATATATTCAAAGATTTGTGCCGCATTTTCACATTTTTTCAAAAATAGCCTACAAGCTCGTAAGCGCGCCACTCGGTGGCGTGCTATGAGCTTGTAGGTCTGCTATTTTTCAAAAGCTAAAGTATAACATAATGCTTAGTTAAAACACCAAAAAGGGTTCCCACCCAGAAGGGGTTAATCCATTTTGACCTGGGAACGATTCTACAAATGTCTTCTAAATCCTGACAGTTTTCTTGAAAAACCCATATTTCTATGTCGGTGGTTAACGTTCGCTGTGAAAGAATGTATTCAAACACTTGGGCCACATTTTCACGATTTTTCAAAAATAGCAGACCTACAATTTTGTAGACAATCGTAGCACTAAAGGTTTTCAAAGAGATATACCTGCCAGACGAGTAGGATACAAAGGCTGAAAGGCATGCATTTACATTCCAATGGGTGATTGAGGGTCACGCTCTACCGCGACGGCCAATCAGCTGTCCATTAATAGTTTTAAGCTCTTGTTTTTGTCCTCTTTTTTTCCAATTGTATGGATTTTGGCCAGGCCAGAAATGGATTTGGACAGGCGGACGCCTGCCCTCGCCTTATTGTAGATACGCCTCTGGTAGATCCTGTGATCTTTTGTGGCCAGATGTAATTTCCTGGGGTCTAGTAGGACTATAGTAAATATTAATAAAGAATTTAATAATAATAATAATAATAAAGATTTTGTAAAAAAAGGACATTTTGCCCCATGTTCGAATGCCCCCTCCCCCCTGTCAAAAATTGCTAAAATCCCTAAAACGAAAGAAAGCAGCAAAAGAAATAAAAAAAATAACACTCACCTTTAACTTTGTCTAATAACAACCTAAAACCTGCACCTTGGTTGAAAAAAAAAACTAAAGTTGTAATTTAATGGTTCCCTTTTTACGATTCATTTTCGGGGGGTTCCAAATGTAACCTTGCAGGACTGTAACCCAGAGAGTACAAATGGAACAGAATGGACCATGTGGTTCCATTTGTACACTCGGTGTCCTATTTTGCATGTCTTATATGTTCCATGTCTTCTGACTTAACTTAAGACCTGGAGGTGTGGCCAATGCTGTTTAGCTATTTTGAGTTGCCAAACAGCATTGGCCACACCTCCAGGTCTTAATTTGTGATTTTTTTTCACCCTGAAACATGATCATCGGGTATTATTATTATAATATAAGGAGGAAGATTTTTCTTTCTCCAAAAAAAGTGTACAGTAGCCTATGTGTTAAAATATCGTTTTTATGTTGACACGCCTAGCAGTTCATTAAGTATGCCTGGTTCGCCTGGTGGGTGTTGATCCACCTGAACTGAAGCCACGCCCACAGCTTGAATGATAAAGGGGAGGGGTTAGGGGAGGGGATGATATTATGCTGATGATATTATACTGTTAGCAAAGCAAGCACTCACTGCGTCTGAAAACTGCCGTAAAGTAATCCGCCAGCTGAAAAAAAGAAAGAAAAAAAAAGAAAACAAGGATGTGCCATAGTTGGGCATTCTATTTGTGCACATTTTAGTTTGCCTTGTTATGTCCTATTTACACTTAATTTATGCACAGTAGTAGTAGTAGTAGTAGTAGTAGTAGTCGTTTTGTCTTTGCAACGCTTATCATGTTTCTTTGAGTCCGAAAAAAAAAAAAAAAAAAAGTAAAGTGTGCCCCTTACTGTTTGCTTCCGTTTTTTTAATTCAAACCATCAAATGCGACCATTGATTCACAAGTTAAAAAAAGGATAACACTAGCAGCAGGCGGACATTTTGTTTTCCCCCAACTGCCTGTAGAGCAGTGGTTCCCAAACCTTTTCATGTCAAGGACCCCCCAATTGACACTAATTAGCCCTCGGACCCCCATTTGAAAAGATATGCCATGCAGGGATATAAGAGAAGATGTTTACGGCTCTAGCAGAGATTCTCAACCCGTAATAATTTCAAGGATCCCCAGTATGACATGCATTAGTCTACGGACCCCCATTTGATGGCATTTTTATCTCTGGAACCCCCCATTTATTTTCCAGTTTAACTCCTTCAAGGTTCTCCGGGGGTCCCCGGACTAGAGGGCAGCACGGGTCCATCCGGAACCGAACACCCGAGAGCCGAACCGAGAACCGAGCCGGTTCGGGCCCAAAATATTGACTTGTCCCCCGGGCAGGGTACTATATTAATGCAAAGCAACGAACAATGTGAGACTAACCTCGCGTCACCAGGATTTCCACCTCGGAGGAAAAATGTGGGACAGTTTTGTTGCGATTGTCAACAGCTCTAGTAAGAATGTTGGTGCGCTAAAACGCACTATAGCCAATGCAAGTTTGCAACCCTCCTCCTCCTCCTCCTCCTCTCGAGAGGCGGCGGGGTGCACGTCGCTCATAGGGAGCAGTCTCATGTCATGTTAAAGCATATAATATTGCAGAGAACACACTATGGGTCCGGATCTATATCGGATCGGCGCCGTTTTGGTCGGACCCGTTCCAAACAGTCAAATCCATCTCGGAGCCGGTTCCGGCCAATTACAATGTTTCTCGGATGCGTAGCGGTTCGGTTCAGATATCACCGGTCCCGTTTCGGATTGAGGATCAGTCAAATGGTGGCGTCAAGCGCCTTCTAGTGGTTACCACTGAAAACTGATAATATCACCTCATTTTACTCGTTTTTTTTTTTTTAGATTTATTTGTTGGCCATCATTGATAGTATAGTAGGCTGACAGGAAATGGAGAGGTAGGGAGTGACACGCAGTAAAATGGCCTTCGGGATCGTGACTCGAACCCGCGGCACGCTGTCAGGCTACACTGAGCCTATAGGTGCCTGGGCTGCTATACGCCAGAGGTCCAGGTCCGATTGTCGATTCTTTGCATCAGTTTCTCTTTCTCTTTCTTTTGTTCCTTGGTCTGGAGTTTGTTCTCTGTTCTTGTTGTGTGTTGTCATTGGTTGTAATGGCTGCCAGTTCCCACCTGACGTTGTGTGGGAGTCCAGACTGCTCCAGACCGTACTGGATAACTGCTAACTTACATAAAGTCTTAAGACTTGGACTCAAGTTTAAGATGTGCAAGTCATCAGGTTTGTATTCCCCTCCAAAGAGTATGACAACATCTCCCACCATGCAACAGCAGCTCATAGCCGTTGAGGACAGGCCGTTCCCCATGGGAAGCCTCGCCTTCGTCCAGGAGAAGGTCTCTGGGCAGAATTTCCACAGATCTTTCCACAGATATTTCTGAGGCTGGTAATTGTAGCGACGACCTATTATGTAGAGCTCTCCATTGTAGGCAAAGGCTGAATGATGAGACATGCACTTGCAATCTTGTGAACTACACCGTGCAATAGTGGGCGTGTCCAGCCAGCAGTCGGTCTCTGTGTCAAACACTCTGATGCTGTTGTAATGGTGGGCCCAGCCACTGCAGGGGCCCCCAAATACAAACATCTTTGTCCCCATGATGGTGGCAGAGTGATAACATGAATCAGGTGGCAGAATACCTCTGGCATTAATTAAAGTCCAGACCATCGTGGCCGTGTCCAACTTGTACATGTCATTAGTGTATCCAGTTGTGTGGTTGAATCCTCCATGGACATACATGACCTTCCCCAAGGCGCAGGCCGAGTGGTGGCACCTCCCCTTCGGAACAGTCCCAGAAACCTCGTTCTCCAACCAACGGTGGGCGTCGACATCAAAGGCGTAAAGCCGCCTGCGTCCTCCCCACATGTAGATCACAGCTTCAATCAGCACAGCTGTGTACCCACGACCCACGTACGGAATCTTCGGGGGACGTTCTCGTCCAACCTCAACAGTCACTGGTGGTAACGTCCTCCAGCGTAAAGACACCGTGTTGAAGATGTGGACTTTCGTTTGGTACTTGACGGCGCTGTCGGACACTCTGGACAGTCCTCCGAAGCAGTACACCTGGTCCTGGCGCTCCACTGCGACGACGGCGTGGAGCGTCCTCCCTCCTCCCTCCTGGTGAAACGTCCAGCGCAGCATTCTGTATCTGTACGACGGAAAGGATTCCGATCGATAGCTTTCACTTCAGCTCTATATGATCCGACACTCAGGGGAATGCGTGTGTGGAAAAAACAAAGGAATACACAGTCAGGGAGATTTTATCGAAACAGATTATTATTATTTCAAAAAGAGCTTTTTTTTGGCAATTTCATCATCCGGGTCTATTGATTTGCTTTTGTGAGCCGTTTCTGCCATTTCACCTTCCTTTTATACTATTCTGGCCTTGTTTGTGTATTTTCATATTTGGATGGGGGGGGGGGGTGTCACATGTCCATATTTGACCACTGCAGTGCAGTACATTGTGACATCATCCATGATGTCATGATGTAGGCCTACAATAGCCGTGATTGGACCAACACACTGAGGTATTAGCGGAGGCAGTGAGGGTTATTATGGCATAGGAAATGAGCAGGTAAAAGTAATGGCTGAGGAGAGCAGTGAGGGCAGAGATTGTAGCGGTAATACGGGGTAGGCCTTGTTTGGTTAGTTCTTGAAGGATAAGTAAGTTAGGAGCGAAGCCGGTAAGTGGGGGGAGGCCTCCGAGGGATTGCAGGATAAATGCATGGGCAGGATATCAAATCAAGTCAACCGTTATTTATTTCACACAACCTTAGTGGATCAACGTGCTGGCACAGGTAAAAGCAAGGCAATTACATTAAAGCAAAGCACTTCCGCTATTTTAAAAAGATTTGTTTGTATACAATGAAAACATGAGACATCTTCCAGCACTTTCTACTTTTGGTACTCCAAGTACATTTTGATACTGATACTTTTTTCCAGAGTATTTCTATATTGCAGTATCAATTAACTTTTCACTACTTTTTCTAGTGCGGTAAAACAGTGGTTCTCAAAGTGGGGTCCGGGGACGCCCAGGGGTCCTTGAGGGAAAATGATACATGATAGTTTGGAACCAAATGGACCCTTATGGGTAGGGATGGAGCTCGTTAAGGTTTTATTGATAACGATCACCTTATCGAGAAGGCTTATCGAGCCGGGTCCTTATCGAGCCCACTATCGAGCATTTGCTATTATTTTGTGGAAACACACACACACACACACACACACACACACACACACACACACACACACACACACACACACACACACACACACACACACACACACACACACACACACACACACACACACACACACACACACACACACACACACACGTGGGTGGGTGACGTGACATGCTGTCCTTTGCTGTCCTCAGTGTCAAACGCGTATAAATAAAAAATATATTTGTCAAAAACCTTCTGAATATTGTGCAGGACATTATGCTTCATGTGAACATACTCAAACATAGCAAAACTCATATGGTGCGACTGTCCTGGCCCTGTTTCTCAAAGTAGGAACTTGAATAAAACTAAGGGGAAAAATGCTCAAATTATTTTAAAAATTCCATAAATATAATATAGATGTCTATTTGTGAGCCTAATCTTTTCAAAGTCCAAGCATAATGTTTTCAGTCATTTCTGATCAAAAGGATTTTGTCCCCCAAACCAAAATCATATTGTGTGACACCATTTTGGGAAATTTCAACAGGCAATTGTTTGGACACCCATTGGGATAGAGAGGTCCTTCTTCAGTAAGGCTGCTCAGTACTTGCATTACAATAGCATGACAGGTGTCTGTGGTGAATTATAATTTTAACATTTCCATGAAATACGATCTTGTTGGAACGCTGACCAATGCGACTCATCCGAGTGTCTGTGGGTGTGACACCTTTTGCATTAAAAAAGCTAAAGTTATTAGATTTTTTGGTCATAATTACATGTAAATCTATGTTGCTTTGTTATAGCTAGCATGTTGTTAGCATGCTAATGTGTAGCTAGTAGCCTCAAGGTTATGTTAAGTGCAGAAAACATAATATGGTGTGACACTATATCATAATGGTGTGACTGTCTGCCTGTCACGCCATATGACTTTTTTGTCACACCATATGATGCAAAATGTATTTTCCTACAGATATAACAATAAATAACAAAGACCCATGTTTCTTTTGTCCATTTAAACATTTGTTTTGTGCAACTATCCACAATAAAATGTGTTTAATTTTGTTTTATTCAGTCATTGCATGTTATTCAATGTTAAAGCAATTTTCCTGTTGCTGTTTTTCCTGAGTAATTGTTTAATGAATCTGTAAAGTTCAGTACTCACTAATAGGTAGGTTAAAACACAGTTTGCTTTGAAAAATGAAGATATGATCATACGGTGTGACACTAAATAATTTGGTGTGACGTTCCAAATAGTGAAAAAATCATACCTTTATTAATGATGAAACCATTAATGTTCATGGATTACATAGCAAATAGTATCAGGAAGAGTCACAAATATTTGTGTAATTTTAGAGAAAGTTTTGTCACAATAAATACAACATATGTTGAAAGACCGACGACATGGGCCTCACATTGAGTGTTGATTACGAAAATAATATACAGATTTAATAATTTTTTCACAAAACTATAGTGGATTACAGGTTAGTTATGATAAAGGACTTTGATAAAGTGAGTAACTTAAGAAAGGTGTACTCCATTTTCATTTTATAAACAATTATTGTCATGTCACACCATATGATGATTTTAGGCACAAGTACAACAAAATGCTGAATAAATTCTGATTAAAACAAAATATGTTTCCATAAAGATGAGAGTGAGTAGAACAAAAGTAAATCATTTTTATTCCTGTTATTTAAAGGTTTTTAAAAAACACTTAGGCCCACACACACACACACACACACACACACACGCACACACACACACACACACACACACACACACACACACACACACACACACACACACACACACACACTCAATATGCATATTTTTCTATAATCTTCTTTTTATTTTAACCAACCAAAACATCCCTTGCACTAGGGCATTAACGTGATTTTTGATACGAATACCATACAAATCGGTTAATAGTCGATTATTTGGCGGTAAAATATCATTATTTTTTTTCCATACAATCAAGTATTAAAAGTTTAAAACACCGTGTTCTGAAACGAACATGGAGTGAAGGGTTAACACAGCCGAGCACAGCCAGCGAAATGCATGCAGGCTGGCTTTGCAGCTGCCGTTCTGATTGGCCAAAATTCACAACAGCTGTTGTCAAAGTTACAAGTCTACACTGCCTCACGCCTTGTGAGCTTGTAGATCTGCTATTTTCGTTGTGCAAGACCTTTCTACGGAGCAGCATAGCATTAGCATGTTACGTTACTTTGGAATGGAGTTATACAGACACGGAGGAGAGAACAGCGCTGGTTGAAAAACGATGGGATGTTATTTATTCAATTCATACAAGCCTAAATGTTCACAACAAGTTACAACCACAGTTCCTTTGGTCTTTATAATGGTTATGATTATAGCTCTGGTCCATATAGCTCATATAACTCTGAGAGTTACGGGTCCATTTGGTTCCATTTGTACACTCTCAGAGTTAAATTAACAATGATTTTAAAATATAAATTGGGGTCTCGGAGATATACATGCCATTCAATGGGGGTCCGTAGACTAATGCACGTCGAACTGCGGGTCCTTGAAATGAAACGGGTTGAGAATCACTGCTAGAGCCGTAAAGATCTTCTCTTACGGGAGCTCCCTGGGATATGTTTGTAAATGGGGGGGTGTGGGGGGGGGGGGGGGGGGGGGGGGGGGGGGTCCACACAGGGCTAATTAGGGTCAATTTGGGGGTCCTTGACATGAAAAGGTTTGGGAACCACTGCAGTAAAAGAACCTAAAGTGGATTCCTCCTCAGCCGTCATGCGTCCTCAACAGGGAGGTCAGAGCGGAGCAGAGAGCTGCTCCATGCGTCCTCAACAGGGAGGTCAGAGCGGAGCAGAGAGCTGCTCCATGCGTCCTCAACAGGGAGGTCAGAGCGGAGCAGAGAGCTGCTCCATGCGTCCTCAACAGGGAGGTCAGAGCGGAGCAGAGAGCTGCTCCATGCGTCCTCAACAGGGAGGTCAGAGCGGAGCAGAGAGCTGCTCCATGCGTCCTCAACAGGAGGTCAGAGCGGAGCAGAGAGCTGCTCCATGCGTCCTCAACAGGGAGGTCAGAGCGGAGCAGAGAGCTGCTCCATGCGTCCTCAACAGGGAGGTCAGAGCGGAGCAGAGAGCTGCTCCATGCGTCCTCAACAGGGAGGTCAGAGCGGAGCAGAGAGCTGCTCCATGCGTCCTCAACAGGGAGGTCAGAGCGGAGCAGAGAGCTGCTCCATGCGTCCTCAACAGGGAGGTCAGAGCGGAGCAGAGAGCTGCTCCATGCGTCCTCAACAGGGAGGTCAGAGCGGAGCAGAGAGCTGCTCCATGCGTCCTCAACAGGGAGGTCAGAGCGGAGCAGAGAGCTGCTCCATGCGTCCTCAACAGGGAGGTCAGAGCGGAGAAGAGAGCTGCTCCATGCGTCCTCAACAGGGAGGTCAGAGCGGAGCAGAGAGCTGCTCCATGCGTCCTCAACAGGGAGGTCAGAGCGGAGCTGAGAGCTGCTCCATGCGTCCTCAACAGGGAGGGCAGAGCGGAGCAGAGAGCTGCTCCATGCGTCCTCAACAGGGAGGTCAGAGCGGAGCAGAGAGCTGCTTAAGCTTCTATGTGTGCCGCTACGGCAGAGTCGATGTTTCCACTACGCGGCGACCGCATGCGGCGGACGCTCTCTAAATGAAACTTTACTGGCGGCGTAGGTGAGGCGACGGACGGACGGACGGACGGACGGGGCGAACCGTCCCGAGTTTTCCAAGAGATTTACGGCCCGCGTTTTGATGTCTCCTCCTGTCCCGTCCCGTCCCGTCCCGACCCGCCGCACGCACCGCTGCTAAAAAGGATACAGCTCCCCGGAGCAAAACGCTGCCCGACGCCTAAAACACGTGGGGACGCTCGTTGAAAAAAAGAAAACGGTGCGCACGGCACACGAACTGGAACGGGACGAAGAAAGGAACGACGGCGGATGACCCCCCCCCCCCCCCCCCCCTCCCCCCCCATTCCCGAATCAACCGTTTCTTTTGTGCTTTTTTTTTGTTGTTGCTCGGGGCTCCTAAATTTAGACACTGGAGAAAAATGAAGATGATTGAATGCGACGGGGTTATACTTGTGACGTGTGTGCGCGAGTGTGTGTGTGTGTGCGTGTGTGTCTGGGGAACACGGTACATGCTGTACTTGGAAAGGGGGGTCTCCCCTCATATGGTACTAAGTAAGGCTCTCCGTCGTCAGCCAAGGTCCCTCTGGGGGCTACTGCTCTACTCCCCGTTAACCCATTCAGGCCTGACATTTTAAAAAACATTATTTTTAAAATGTAATTTGTTCTGAAAAAACCTCATGTTTGTATATCAGTGGTTCTCAATATTTCATGTGAAGGACCCCAACAATTATATGTAATATAATCTGAAAATATGTTGTCCCAGGGACCCTCCAGAAGCAAAGATTTGAATTAAAAACTGAAACTGAAAGAATAATATATATATTCAAAGATTTGAGGCACATTTTCACGATTTTTCAAAATAGCAAGTTCATAGCGCGGCACTCGGTGCCGCGCTATGAGCTTGTAGATCTGCTATTTTTCAACAGCTAAAGTATAACTTAAAACACCAAAAGGGGTTCCCGCCCAAAATGGGTTAACGCAGGGATTCCAGCGAACGCTGCACACGCCCTCAACGCTACTACAGTGCATCACTCAATGCGCTCCTTTGTACGTCGTTTTGTCTATGAAAAAAAAAAACACACACACGCACAAAAAAAAGCCCCCGTTCGGAATATATAGCAGCAGAGCCCTGTGTTGTTGTTTTAAAGCAGTGGTTCTCAAACCTTTTTTCCCATGTCAAAATCCCCCAAATTAATGTATTTGACCACAGACCCACCAATCTGAAAATATTACAAGACTTACAAGACTTTTTGTGTGTCAAACTGCAACGTCCCCCCCTAAAAAAAGAATAATAAATAAATGAATACATACAAAATAAATAAAAATAAAACACAAGCCACAGCTACAGATACAGGAAAACTAGTCAGAATGTGCTTATAATAAGCAGAACATGGCGACACTGCCAGTGATCCAAAATGCCGCAGCACGTTTGGTCTTCAACCAACCAAAATTCTCACACGTCTCCCCCCTTCTCCGCTCGCTCCATTGGCTCCCGGTCGCTGCCCGCACAGAATACAAAACTCTGATGCTGGCATTCAAAGCAACCAAAGGCATGGCCCCCCCATATCTCACAAGTATGATCGTACCCTACAAACCCTCCCGCTCACTCAGATCAGCCAACGCAGGGAAGCTGGAGGTACCTTCACTAAAAACGCCGGGACAACGCTCCACACGTCCCAAACTCTTCTCCCTTCTGGCTCCAAAACTATGGAATGCACTTCCCATTGCAGTCAGAACTGCAGCCTCACTCCCAATCTTCCGCCGTAGTCTGAAAACCCACCTCTTCAGACTCCACCATGGCCCGTAGCACTTGCCCTAGTCTAGCCCCTTAGATAGCACATTATGTAGACTTAGATAGTATTTTAAACAGACTTATAGCTTGTTATGTAGACAGCTCTAGAATTGCACTTTATGTAGTCATAGCACTTTATAGTACACATGTATAATATATTATATAGTATAGTATGTATAGTTTACATAGATACTCCACTGTTACGTTCTTAGTTTACGCATGATTCATGATAACTACTTTTTATACATGTGATGTATGCCATGCTTTTTGTTATTGCTTAATGTAAGTCGCTCTGGATTAAGAGCGTCTGCTAAATGCCTAAATTGTAAATTGTAAATTGTACTGCCGCTCACCAAACCTGCCTCTCATACATCCTCCCCTCGCACGGACCCACGATGACTCATGCCTGCCTTCGCCTTTAAACGTGCGATGATCATGAAAACGAACACGTTCAACAAAAAAAAAGAAAGACGCAGGCATTTAAGTTCTAATGCGCCGTAAATCTGGCGCATGCACGATTTCACGGTTATGAAATATGGATTGGGAGGAGTAGGAGGAGGACGGGAGGATAAGTAAAACAAATTAACAAAGGCTCAGTTCAGAATGAACTGTTTCCTCCTGTGTTGTTATCCCAGACCTGGGTAGAAAGAGGGCCTGGATAGAGGCCAGTGCCAGACCTGGGTAGAAAGAGGGCCTGGATAGAGGCCAGTGCCAGACCTGGGTAGAAACAGGGCTTGGATAGAGGCCAGTGCCAGACCTGGGTAGAAACAGGGCCTGGATAGAGGCCAGTGCCAGACCTGGGTAGAAACAGGGCCTGGATAGAGGCCAGTGCCAGACCTGGGTATAAAGAGGGCCTGGATAGAGGCCAGTGCCAGACCTGGGTAGAAACAGGGCCTGGATAGAGGCCAGTGTCAGACCTGGGTAGAAACAGGGCCTGGATAGAGGCCAGTGCCAGACCTGGGTAGAAAGAGGGCCTGGATAGAGGCCAGTGCCAGACCTGGGTAGAAACAGGGCCTGGATAGAGGCCAGTGCCAGACCTGGGTAGAAAGAGGGCCTGGATAGAGGCCAGTGCCAGACCTGGGTAGAAACAGGGCCTGGATAGAGGCCAGTGCCAGACCTGGGTAGAAACAGGGCCTGGATAGAGGCCAGTGTCAGACCTGGGTAGAAACAGGGCCTGGATAGAGGCCAGTGCCAGACCTGGGTAGAAACAGGGCCTGGATAGAGGCCAGTGTCAGACCTGGGTAGAAACAGGGCCTGGATAGAGGCCAGTGCCAGACCTGGGTAGAAACAGGGCCTGGATAGAGGCCAGTGCCAGACCTGGGTAGAAACAGGGCCTGGATAGAGGCCAGTGTCAGACCTGGGTAGAAACAGGGCCTGGATAGAGGCCAGTGCCAGACCTGGGTAGAAACAGGGCCTGGATAGAGGCCAGTGTCAGACCTGGGTAGAAACAGGGCCTGGATAGAGGCCAGTGCCAGACCTGGGTAGAAACAGGGCCTGGATAGAGGCCAGTGCCAGACCTGGGTAGAAACAGGGCCTGGATAGAGGCCAGTGCCAGACCTGGGTAGAAACAGGGCCTGGATAGAGGCCAGTGCCAGACCTGGGTAGAAACAGGGCCTGGATAGAGGCCAGTGCCAGACCTGGGTAGAAACAGGGCCTGGATAGAGGCCAGTGCCAGACCTGGGTAGAAACAGGGCCTGGATAGAGGCCAGTGCCAGACCTGGGTAGAAACAGGGCCTGGATAGAGGCCAGTGCCAGACCTGGGTAGAAACAGGGCCTGGATAGAGGCCAGTGCCAGACCTGGGTAGAAACAGGGCCTGGACCATATATGTAGTTATAAAGCAGTGGTTCCCAAACTTTTTCATGTCAAGGACCCCCCACATTGACACTAATTAGGCAGCGGACCCCCATTACAAAATATACACAAAGGACCTCCATTAGAGAAGATTTTTACGGCTCTAGCAGTCCCAAGGACCGCCAGTTTGACATGCGACCCCGCAACCTCAGAGAATGTTTTCATTCGGGATAAAATCCTAAAAATGGTCTATGGTCTATAATGGAATAAATCGATGATCAAAGTTTTCACGACTCATCTAACTGTAACTACAGTAAAGGGCCGTCACCTTAAAACAAACATAGAACTAAAAACCAACATTAAACGCACTTTATTGTCAATGGCGTTTTTTAAAACAAACATTGAACTATAAACAAACATTAAACCTGTATATAGGAGGGGCTAGCGCCCCTCAAAAATGTGGAAGTAGAGCGTTCTACCGGGTGCTTCAAAACGCCACTAAGTAACTTCCATTGAAATGAATAGCAGGGGCTATACTGTACTGATACTGTACATGAGTGATGTCATATCTCTGCTGACGGGGGGGAAACCACTTGACTCCAAAATCTTCATTTTTCAGGAAATGAAAAAACAAATTTTACATTTTTCAGAAATTGAAGAAAACCTTATATTTTTGAAAGAAAGCAATACTGCCTCATCAAAGTTGGTATTGTGACTTTGTATATTATCAGATACTTGCATGTGTCATTATATTATCACCACTTTACCCAAATACAGCTCAAGTGGAGTTAGGTGGTTTTCTCTGTCATTGATAGTTCTTATCAATGACAGAGAACACCTCCTAACTCCACTGACAATGGGTCTCCAAGCTCCAAGTTTGACACACACACACACACACACACACACACACACACACACACACACACACACACTCAGTGTCGAGTCTGTCCCTCTCTCTCTCGCTCACTCACATGTGCGCATGGGCGCACACATCAGTCTCACAGTCTCACCCATGCACGCACACACGCACGCACGCACGCAATCGCGCGCGCACGCACGCACGCACGCACGCACGCACGCACGCACGCAATCACACACGTGGGACCGACACAAACAAACACTCACGCAAAAGTTGAATCCCCTTCCTCCCATTCGTGCCAGCAGGCAGCAGGGGAGGAGTGGGATCATGATCTTGACACAACCTACTGTGTCTGTGTCTGACTTTTCTTTGTGCTGGACTGGAGTAGCTTGAAAAAGATAAGATACAGATAAAGATAAAGATATTATCCATTTGAAACGCGCAATATGTGCTCCGCCATGGCAGTCAGACGGTAAACACAAACGCCCCCACAGGGCAGTGGAGTTAAGTGTTTCTACTGACAGTTTGAGGATCCAATGGAGTTGAGAGGTTCTTTCAGAAGCGCTTTTTGATAATTTCCATTGGTTCAATATGTTCATAACAAAGTAAAGGGTGTTCAGTAGCACCGATTTATGAAAAAATAAATACATAAAAAAACTTGAAAATGGACTTAAGAGGTTTCCTCCAGACAGCGACATTATGCTGGTGGTCACATGGAGTCTGGTTTAGTGACTCAATGTCTTCTGTTGTTCCTTCTTTTAGTGACCTTGTTGGCAGTGGCTACCAGTTCCCACTTGATGTTGTGTGGGAGTTCAGACTGATCCAGACAGTACTGAGTAACTGCTAGTTTACATAAAGTCTTAAGAGTAGGACTCAAGTCTAAGATGTACAGCTCATCAGTGGGGAGTCTGGAGACTCTGCGATTTAGTCCTCCAAAGAGTATGATACGATCTCCCATCATGCAACAGCACATACCAACCATTAAATATGGTCCTTTACCCTTGGGCTCAACCTTCTTCCAGGAGAAGGTCTCTGGGTTGAATTTCCACACATCATTGAAGGACTGGTCACCGTTAAGACCACCAGCTATGTACAGCTCTCCAACGTAGGTAAATGCTGAATGACCGCAGCGTCCATCTGGAAGAAGCTGTGCAGACGGTGTACTCAGCCAGAGGTCGGTCTCTGTGTCAAACACTCTGATGTCGTTGTATTGGCTCAAGTCCCCTCCGCCCCCGAATACAAACATCTTTGTCTCAATGATGGTGGCAGAGTGCCATGCTGAAGCAGGAGGTGGAGATCCTCTGGTGTTAATTAATGTCCAGACCATTGTGCTGGTATCCAACCTGTATGTGTCATTAGTGCAGTCAGTCTTCGGTTTCCATCCTCCATGGATAAACATGAATTTCTTCAACACACAGGCTGAGTGGCTCCACCTCGCCTCTGGAGCAGTGCCAGAAACCCTGGGTTTGAACCAACTGTGGGCGTCCACATCAAATGCATAAAGCACATTGTAGTACTGCTCTCCACATGATCCTCCCCAGAGGTAGACTGTATATTCTACCAGAACAGCTGTGTGGAATTCACTCATGGATGGAACCTCTAGGTGGCGTCCTCCTCTGAAAATATGTTGTCCCAGGGACTGGAAGAAGTTACCTCCAGGTTCAACTGGAGGTAACTTCTTCCAGCATAAAGACACTGTGTTGAAGACATGGACATCCATCTGTTCCATGTTGTTGAAGGTCCCTCTACCACGGTAGCCTCCAAAGGAATAAAGTTTGTTCCTCATTGCTACAGCTGCATGATAGGCTCGCTTTGGTCCTCCTGATTTGGAAACGGTCCAATACAACATCGCTCTGTCTTTCTGTCCGTCTGGCTCTCTCTCTCTCTCTCTCTCTATTGTCTCTCTCAACGTCTACAGCCATTTTCAACACGGTGCATCATCTTATATCTTCTGGTGTGAAATCACACACGACACAAACTGTTGCCATGCACGCCTTAACGACGCCAATTCACACAGCGATTCTCATCTGCACCTTTTGACTCTGATCTGGCGATATCAGGAACATGGTCTATGTGTCATATTCTGCTATACTTGTGGGGATATTTGGCCCTCACTAGTGCAAGGGGATTTGTCTTCGTTCGAGATCTGTGTAAAGGGGCAGTTCACCCAAAAAAAAAGACTTATATTCTATCAATTACACACCCCATGAAGCCTTGGATTCAATGCAGGTCAATTTATCATGATGAGCATGTATGATGATGAGGTCACCCACTTACCGGTACGTCAATTGCCATTGGATTTGATGTACAGAAGAATTTCCGTCATACAAAGTCCATAGACTTAGCCACACACATGACGTCACAGGCCGAACGCACAAGCCAGGCGTTGTACGGGCTAGCACCTCTCAAAAAAAATAAAAAAATCACACTCATGTGAAGTGAGGGGCGCTCTTATCATCATATTGTGAGCGCTGCCTTTCATCATGATGATGATGTATGACGATGACGTCATCATATGCATGTCACTCCTCATCCGCTCTCTATTCTTTATAACAGTGGTTCCCAAAGTGGGGTCCCAGGACCCCCAGGGGTCCTTGAAGGAGTTAAATGATAGTTTGTAACCAAATGGACACTTAAGGTGGTTGCACACTGGACGCGTTTTTCGGAAAACCGATGAAGAAACAATTTACAATTTACAATTTAGGCATTTAGCAGACGCTCTTAATCCAGTGCGACTTACATTAAGCAAGAACAAAAAGCATGGGAATACATCACATATATAAACAGCATTTATCAAGAAACATGCGTAAGCTAAGAACGTAACTAGAACATATCTATATATAAAGACACTATACATATAAGCTATACATATATATTATACCATGCTGTACTAAAAAAAACGCCACTAAAAATCCGAAAAACGCGCTCTGGCCTGTAACTCTGAGAGTGTACAAATGGAACCAAACAGACCCTAACTCTGAGAGTGTACAAATGGAACCAAACTGACCCTAACTCTGAGAGTGTACAAATGGAACCAAACGGACCCTAACTCTGAGAGTGTACAAATGGAACCAAACAGACCCTAACTCTGAGAGTGTACAAATGGAACCATACGGACCCTAACTCTGAGAGTGTACAAATGGAACCAAACGGACCCTAACTCTGAGAGTGTACAAATGGATAGAAATCTGAAAGTGTACAAATGGAACCAAACTGAGATCTCGAACAAAGATAAATCCCCTTGCACTAGTGAGGGCCAAATGTCCCCACAAGTATAGCAGAATATGACACATAGACCATGTTCCTGATATCGTCAGATCAGAGTCTAAAACGCAGTCTCTACAGCCACTGATGAGCTGTACATCTTAGACTCGAGTCCCAGTCTTAAGACCTTATGTAAACTAGCAGTTACTCAGTACTGTCTGGATCAGTCTGAACTCCCACACGGCATCAGGTGGGAACTGGTAGCCATGACAAACAACAGTGTGCCCACTGACAACAAGGTCACTAAAAGAAGGAAAAACAGAAGACATTGAGTCAACTAAACCAGACTCCATGTGACCACCAGTATATGACATCACTCATGTACAGTATCAGTACAGTAGAGCCCCTGCTATTCATTTCAATGGAAGTTACTCAGTGGCGTTTTGAAGAACCCGGTAGAACGCTCTACTTCCGCATTTTGGTTTAATGTTTGTTTTAAAAACGCCATTGACAACAAAGATAATTTAATGATTGTTTTGTCTCAATGTTTGTTTTACATCATTTCATGTTGTAAGATGATAAGAGCGCCCCTCACTTCACATGAGTGTGATCTTTTTTATTTTTAAGAGGTGCTAGCCCCTACAATGCCAGGCTTTGTGCGTTCGGCCTGTGACGTCATGTGTGTGGCTAAGTCTATGGACTTTGTATGACGGAAACTTTTTTGGGTGAACTGCCCCTTTACACAGATGTCGAACGAAGATAAATCCCCTTGCACTAGTGAGGGCCAAATGTCCCCACAAGTATAGCAGAATATGACACATAGACCATGTTCCTGATATCGCCAGATCAGAGTCTAAAGGTGCAGATGAGAATTGCTGTGTGAATTGGCGTCGTTAAGGCGTGCATGGTAACAGTTTGTGTCGTGTGTGATTTCACACCAGAAGATATAAGATGATGCACCGTGTTGAAAATGGCTGTAGACGTCGAGAGAGAGAAGAGAGAGAGAGAGAGACAGAGCCAAACCGACAGACAGAGCGATGTTGTATTGGACCATTTCCAAAACAGGAGGACCAAAGCGAGCCTATCATGCTGCTGTAGCAGTGAGGAACAAACTGTATTCCTTTGGAGGCTACGTTGTTGGAGACATCACGGATCAGATGGATGTCCATGTCTTCAACACAGTGTCTTTATGCTGGAATAAATTACCTCCAGTGGAACCTGGAAGAGGAGGACGCCACCTAGAGGTTCCATCCATGCGTGAATGCCACACAGCTGTTCTGGTAGAAGATACAGTCTACCTCTGGGGAGGATCATGTGGATTGCAGTACCACAATGTGCTTTATGCATTTGATGTGGACGCCCACAGTTGGTTAAAACCCAGGGTGTCTGGCACTGCTCCAGAGGCGAGGCGGAGCCACTCAGCCTGTGTGTTGAAGAAATTCATGTTTATCCATGGAGGATGGAAACCGAAGACTGACTGCACTAATGACACATACAGGTTGGATACCAGCACAATGGTCTGGACTTTAATTAATACCAGAGGAACTCCACCTCCTGCTTCAGCCAGTCACTCTGCCACCATCATTGGGACAACGATGTTTGTATTTGGGGGCAGAGGGGGCAGCTACTACGACTTCAGCTACTACAACGACATCAGAGTGTTTGACACAGAGACCGACCTCTGGCTGAGTACACCGTCTGCACAGCTTCTTCTAGATGGACGCTGCAGTCATTCAGCATTTACCTACGTTGGAGAGCTGTACATATTTGGTGGTGAGTACGATAACCAGTTCTTCAATGATCTGTGGAAATTCAGCCCAGAGACCTTCTCCTGGAAGAAGGTTGAGCCCAAGGGTAAAGGCCCGGGTCGATGGCGTGGTATGTGCTGTTGCATGATAGGAGATCGTATCATCCTCTTTGGAGGACTAAAACACAGAGTCTCTACAGCCACTGATGAGCTGTACATCTTAGACTCGAGTCCCAGTCTTAAGACCTTATGTAAACTAGCAGTTACTCAGTACTGTCTGGATCAGTCTGAACTCCCACACGACATCAGGTGGGAACTGGTAGCCATGACAAACAACAGTGTGCTCACTGCCAACAAGGTCACTAAAAGAAGGAAAAACAGAAGATATTGAGTCAACTAAACCAGACTCCATGTGACCACCAGTATATGACATCACTCATGTACAGTATCAGTACAGTATAGCCCATGCTATTCATTTCAATGGAAGTTACTCAGTGGCGTTTTGAAGCACCCGGTAGAACGCCCTACCTCCGCATTTTTGAGGGGCATATACAGGTTTAATTTTTGTTTTAAAAACGCCATTGACAATAAAGATAATTGAATGATTGTTTTGTCTCAATGTTTGTTTTACATCATCATGTTGTAAGATGATAAGAGCGCCCCTCACTTCACACGTGTGTGATGTTCTTTTTTCCATTTTTTAACACCTGGCTCTGTGTATTCGGCTTGTGACGTCACGCGTGTGACTAAGTCTATGGACTTTGTATGACGGAAATTCTTCTGTACATCAAATTGCCAAGCCAATGGTAAATGACGTAAGTGGGTGACTTCATTATCATACATGATCATCATGACGAAAAAAGCGCCTCTTCACACAAGTGTGATTTTATTTCCCCTTTTTTTTTTTACTCCATTCAGAATTCTCATCAACTTTTTTGGACAGCTCTGTGCGTCTGCGTGTACCACATTTGAGATGGTTTGATTGGCTGAGCACTGAATGTGATGTATGATGATAAGATAGATGATTTTTTTCTTTCCTTTTATAGCCCATTCTGAATTCTCATCGACTACGCACAGCTCTGTGTGTGTGTGTGTGTGTGTGCTTGCGGCACGGAATGCGATGATTTGATTGGCTGATGTATGATGACATCATCGTCATACATCATCATCATGATGAAAGGCAGCGCTCACTGTATGATGATAAGAGCGCCCCTCACTTCACATGAGTGTGATTTTTATTTTATTTTTGAGAGGTGCTAGCCCCTACAATGCCAGGCTTTGTGCGTTCGGCCTGTGACGTCATGTGTGTGGCTAAGTCTATGGACTTTGTATGACGGAAATTCTTCTGTACATCAAAGCAAATGGCAAATGACGTAAGTGGGTGACTTCACCATTATACATGATCATCATGATAAATTGACCTGCATTGAATCCAAGGCTTCATGGGGTGTGTAATTGATAGAATATAAGTCATTTTTTGACTTTTGTCTTAACAAAGATCTCGAACAAAGATAAATCCCCTTGCACTAGTGAGGGCCAAATGTCCCCACCAGTATAGCAGAAAATGACACATAGACCATGTTCCTGGTATCGCCAGATCAGAGTCAATGACTACACTAATGGCACGTACAGGTTGGATACCAGCACAATGGTCTGGACATTAATTAACACCAGAGGATCTCCACCTCCTGCTTCAGCATGGCACTCTGCCACCATCATTGGGACAAAGATGTTTGTATTTGGGGGCATAGGGGGCAGGAGCTACTACAACAACATCAGAGTGTTTGACACAGAGTCCGACCTCTGGCTGAGTACACCGTCTGCACAGCTTGTTCCAGAAGGACGTGAAGGTCATTCAGCCTTTACCTACGTTGGAGAGCTGTACATAGTTGGTGGTCAGAACAATGACCCCTTCAATGATCTGTGGAAATTCAACCCAGAGACCTTCTCCTGGAAGAAGGTTGAGCACAACGGGAAAGGACCATGTCCAATGCGTGGTATGTGCTGTTGCATGATGGGAGATCGTATCATCCTCTTTGGAGGACGAAAACGCAAAGCCCTCACTGATGAGCTGTACATCTTAGACTTGAGTCCTTCTCTTAAGACTTTATGTAAACTAGCAGTTACTCAGTACGATCTGGATCAGTCTGAACTCCCACACAACATCAAGTGGGAACTGGTAGCCATGACAACCAACAGTGTGCTCACTGCCAACAGGGTCACTAGAAGAAGGAAAAACAGAGTCAACTAAACCAGACTCCATGTGACGACCAGTATATGACATCACTCATGTACAGTATCAGTACAGTATAGCCCCTGCTATTTCATTTCAATGGAAGTTACTCAGTGGCTTTTTGAAGCACTCGGTTGTTTTTAGTTCAATGTTTGTTTTAAAAACATTGACAATAAAGATAATCTAATGTTTGTTTTACATCATGTTGTAAGATGATAGGAGCGCCCCTCACTTCACACGGGTGTGATTTTTTTTTTCTTTTTCAATTTCACCAACAGTTGGTGGTCAAAATGCGGAAGTGCTATGAACGAGTGCTCAATGTTAAACGCTAGCTGCTGCACAGGGCTTACTCATGCTAAATGCACGGGCTGACTGCACGCCATCACCGTCGGCTAGGCGCTCTGGGGGCTTGGCCTGGACAGAGGGGTCAGGGTCAGACCTGGGTAGAAAGATGGCCTGGACAGAGGGGTTAGTGTCAGACCTGGGTAGAAAGATGGCCTGGACAGAGGGGTCAGTGTCAGACCTGGGTAGAAAGATGGCCTAGACAGAGGGGTCAGTGTCAGACCTGGGTAGAAAGAGGGCCTGGACCGAGGGGTCAGTATCAGACCTGCTGGGTAGAAAGATGACCTGGACAGAGGGGTCGGTGTCAGACCTGGGTAGAAAGATGGCCTGGACAGAGGGGTCAGTGTCAGACCTGGGTAGAAAGATGGCCTGGACAGAGGGGTAAGTATCAGACCTGGGTAGAAAGATGACCTGGACAGAGGTCAGTGTCAGACCTGCTGGGTAGAAAGATGGCCTGGACAGAGGGGTCAGTGTCAGACCTGGGTAGAAAGAGGGCTTGGACAGCGGTCAGTGTCGGTGGGCCTGAGAGGGGCACGGTGGCACAGTCAGTAGTGCTGTCGCCTCACAGCTAGAATGTCCTGGATTCGATCCCCGCTCGGGACGCTGTGGGTGCTGGCGGCGTGTTTCCTCCTCAACGTCATCAGTGCCCATACCCGAGGCGGGGTTGGCGAAAGGGCCTTTCTGTGTGGAGTTTGCATGTTCTCCCCGTGTCCCCTAGGGTATAGGTACCCTCACAAAAAACATGCAGTAATCCTGGTCTCTAAACTGCCTCCCCCTGGCCAGCCTGATGGAGGGGAAAGGAACTGGTTGGAATAACGTGTTCCTTCCACGCGCTACGTCCAACCAGGGAAACTCCCCCCTGTCAGGTGTAAAGGAGCAACTTGGACACTCAGGCATGAAGGAAGCATGAGTTCAAGTTCGTTGCTCTCCCCATGTCCCCCATATATGGGGACTAGGTTGGCGGAGGGTGTGTAGAACCCAGGATCACATTAGATAATTGACACAGGGGTGAAAAAATGGGTTACAAAATCGTGGGATAAAAATTATTAAAAAAAAAGAAAAGAAAGAGGGCCTGGACAGAGGTCAGTGTCGGTGGGCTATACAGCTGTAAACGGATGGTCACACAGGCTGGCATGAGTTCCGTCCACACCATTTCTGAACAGGAGCGTACCAGCTTTTAATGGTGAGGGCAGGTCGCAGATTACTGTGAAAACCTGCAAAACCTGTCCGTCGCTCCGTCACAACACCATATATGGCTGTCAGTCTCACAAAGTCACGCCACCATATATGGCCGTCAGTCCATCACACCTTGTGACACACTCTGTATATGGCCACCTCCATAAATGAAGATCACGTGACACTGACCTCATCAAACCCTGGATAGCCATACATGGAGAAGACTGGATCATCACCTATACAGGCCCGAAAATTAATGCCAGGCCCTACCTGGACCCTCGTCAAACCCTGTACACTCCAGATACTGCCCCCGCTGCCACCCTTGGAGCTGGCCTGTTCTGACATTCCATATACACTCTGTCTTTCTTTTATCTGTATTGTATTGTATTGCATTGTATTGTATTGTACTGTATGTGTCATTGTATGTTTAGTTTTACTACCATTTTAAGAGCCTGCTCAGGGACTACAGTTGTAAATTAGCTTATGGCTAACTCTGGCACATTTACATGGAAGTGAAAACTGAAATGTTGATTAATGAGCATTGTCCCTGTCAAATAAATAAATAAATAAATAAATAAATAAATAAATAAATAAATAAATAAATAAATAAATAAATAAATAAATAAATAAATAAATAAATAAAAATATGTTGATCTGACCTCATCAAACACTCAAGACATGCTCCTGACGATACTAAAACGTCACACAAAAGCATCAAAAGTATAGCAGATGGTCAAGCTTGAAACGTGTCGTGAAGCAGCACGTTTCTAGCTTGTAGATCTGCAACTTTTGCTATTTGTTTGAGGGGCGCTATAGCCACTCCTATGCCCAGCTCTGTGTGTCTGTGTGTACCCCATAGCGATGATTTGATTGGCTGAGCACCCCATTAGTGATGATTTGATTTGCTGAGGGCTTAAGAAGTCAGGATAGAAAAGTGAGGACGCCAAAAGTGATTTCCTGAATGTGATGATGTATGATGATACGAGTATTACCCCTCACTTCACACAAGTGTGATTTTTTTTTTTAATCCTGAAAACTAACAGTTGAGGTTTCAACCCAACAGAGATGATATGTGGGTCCTTTGACACTCTTAGTTTGACAGCACTGTAACTTTTTCCCCCACCCTTGTATTTCTTTCCGTTATGGAGATATACCAGCTTTTTTTATAGGCCTATTCGTGATTGTTATCCATAGTCTGATCTTCTTAAGCGCTTCTTAAAGCACACGGAATATATCCGCCTTAATCAAACTGCAATTCTCGAGGTCGGTGTTCTCAAATCGTGTCGTAAGCGTATTCTCCCCCCACCACCAGTCCCATGAATATACATGCATATTGGATGTACTTATGGATTATCACGGTACAGTTAACCTAAATTATGAAATGTAAAGAACTCCAACAACACTGACCCATTTTGACCTGAGATCAGATTCTAAAAATGTCTGTTTGAAAATGACAGTTTTCTGAAAAAGTCGTTCTTCGATTAAAAAAAAAATAGCAGACCTACAAGCTCGTAGCGCGGCACTCGGTGCTATGAGTAGATCTGCTATTTTTCAATAGCTAAAGCATAACATAATGCTAACACCAAAAGGGGTTCCCGCCCAAAACTCTCCGGAACTCTCCTTTCTGAATATTCACAGGGCCTTTTTTCTCAGCGTTTGTGTATTTTGGTGCAACCAGTTTAAATTGTAATATCTCCTTCAAATATTTTCCAATTTCATTGAATGATACATCATATGAAAGCTTACATTCTGTACTTTAATAATCTGAAGGAAAACAAAAACAGAAAAACTACTCTGGCCGAAATGACTCCCTTTGTGTCAGCTCCAGTCTTTTGCCTTGTTCCCCCCTGCCTAAAAATATGTGACCAAATTTGACTGAGGGACTGCCATTGGATTTTTTTTGAATTTTCGTCTTTTCACGTCATATGAAAGCAGGGAATCATAGCTTCAAATTGACATACTGGTTGTTCAGTTTGACCCACCAGTTTTGGAGATATGGCTTATAGAGTAATGTCTTGCAGAAAACAGCGAGCTGAGAAAACAGGCTTGAAAGGTTCACTTCTATGTGGTCTCTAGCATTACACCTATAGCTACATGTTTAAGCATTCATTTCATATTTACATGTCGATTTCAGCTCTGACACTTATTTCAGACATGCTCTAGTATGTGAAGAGTCTGCCTGTGATGTTAACTCATTTTAAAAAAATAAATAAAAAGCTTTCCTCCTCTGCTGAAAAGCTGGAATTTGCGCGATGGCAGGCTCTCAGTCAAATCTGGTCACATATAGTGACACCAGGTCGACAGAGTCATCTACAGCTCTGTGAAGCAGGAAAGGACTGTACACTCCCACAGTGACCCCCTCTCACCCCCCTCCCCTCCCCCTCTCTACTGCCAACCAGTCGGATAATAATCTGGTAATTGGCTCAATATTTCCGCAGTTTGCAGTGAAAGGGCAGTGAGTGAGCTATAGCTACAGGGCCACCGCACCGCCGCCGCGGCTGGAGCTCAACAGCCATTTTCCAGGTCAGCGAACGCGAGCGGAGGTCAGAGAGAGAGAGAGAGGGAGAGAGAGAGGAAGGAGGGGGTGATTTAGAGTAATGACTGTGGTGAAGGGAGGCGAGACCCCTGTCCCCCCACCACCACCACCACCATCTCTCCCCCTCTCGGGGTCTGCTTTACCGCTCTTCCGTCAAGCCTCCTGGAACATCGTAACCCCCCCTCCCCTCCTTCATCCTGCCCTGCGGGCTGCATGCGTCGGCCCCGGGGGCATCATCGCCCGCCGCAGGTACATAATGCCATGCATGCGAGACGGGGGAGATAACGGACGGTGTGGACGTGCAAAGACTAGTATATAAGCTTTAATTCTTTCAGTGAGCCTAACGGGCCGACGCAAGTCACACAAACTGTACACATCGGAAAACCAGCCGCTTGTACCGCAAGTTAACATGGGGAATGGCTGCGTCTGTCTGGCGATCTGTCACTGTACAGTATAGGCAGTTCCGGGAGCTTCTCGCGTTTCAAACTGTCGTCCAATGCATGTGTGAGTCCACCCCTATATGTCGTCTATTTTTTGCTGTGCGATGAAAGTATAATAATCGGGTCTTATAAAGCCGGGACCAGCCTCTGCTGTATACAAGGACGTCCCTTGAGGGTTGGGGTGGTGGGGGTGGGGGGGGGGTGTCAGCTCCAACTGTAATTGCTAATCAGCCATGGAAAAAATGTCATATCTTAATCACCCACCCATTCAATTAACCACATAGAACACATATACTTCATTGACCCCTGTATAACCCACACGTACGCACGCACGCATATGACAAGTTGCGAAAATTAACCAATCTATACAAGCTCACAAGGCATTTCACTTTACCTCTGACCTGATGTTGTGTTGCGTTGTAGATTGTAGATCTGCAATACATATGGGGTGGAAACGTCCAAAGCGGTAACTATTCAGGATAAAAAAATAAATAAAAAAAAACTGCGGAAAGTAGCAGAAACACGTCGCTTCGCGCAGCGCTTCAAGCGTGTAGATCTGCTACTTTTGCTGGTTTTGTGTATATGGCAAGTATGGCATTCATTAGGAAGAAAACAAAACACGCTAAAAGTTAAAATATGGAGATAAGAGGTTTCTGCAACGGTATACATCGACATCAGGGGATGGAGGCCAGGTGGAAGGTTGTTTAATCTCAGTGGCAGGCCTCCAACCAGGTGGAAGGTTGTTTAATCTCAGTGGCAGGCCTCCAACCAGGTGGAAGGTTGTTTAATCTCAGTGGCAGGCCTCCAACCAGGTGGAAGGTTGTTTAATCTCAGTGGCAGGCCTCCAACCAGGTGGAAGGTTGTTTAATCTCAGTGGCAGGCCTCCAACCAGGTGGAAGGTTGTTTAATCTCAGTGGCAGGCCTCCAACCAGGTGGAAGGTTGTTTAATCTCAGTGGCAGGCCTCCAACCAGGTGGAAGGTTGTTTAATCTCAGTGGCAGGCCTCCAACCAGGTGGAAGGTTGTTTAATCTCAGTGGCAGGCCTCCAACCAGGGGGTCAGAAGGTGGAAGGTTGTTTAATCTCAGTGGCAGGCCTCCAACCAGGTGGAAGGTTGTTTAATCTCAGTGGCAGGCCTCCAACCAGGTGGAAGGTTGTTTAATCTCAGTGGCAGGCCTCCAACCAGGTGGAAGGTTGTTTAATCTCAGTGGCAGGCCTCCAACCAGGTGGAAGGTTGTTTAATCTCAGTGGCAGGCCTCCAACCAGGTGGAAGGTTGTTTAATCTCAGTGGCAGGCCTCCAACCAGGTGGAAGGTTGTTTAATCTCAGTGGCAGGCCTCCAACCAGGTGGAAGGTTGTTTAATCTCAGTGGCAGGCCTCCAACCAGGTGGAAGGTTGTTTAATCTCAGTGGCAGGCCTCCAACCAGGTGGAAGGTTGTTTAATCTCAGTGGCAGGCCTCCAACCAGGGGGTCAAAAGCGACAGAGCCAGATGTTTACGGGATTACAGGTGTGATCGTCACTTCATCACAGGATCACTGGGCTCACGAGATTTAGGATCCGTGTCCCCTGGCTCCCGCCGCGACCCTGACAGCTGTGCTCCCATGGGGGTGGGGGCGGGGGATCATCACACCACCCTCAGCCCTTTTGGTGACCTCGGCTTTTATTTATAATCCGTTTCCCCCCCTCCTCCTTCCTTCTCCTCCTGTCCACCTGCACTCCTCCACTCTGGTTGTAAATCCTCTCCCTTAAACACTTGAGCCCCCCCCCCCCCCCGAGCATGATCCCCATTCTGGAGGGGGGGACGGGGAACAGGGGGACGGGGACGTTCATTCACTGAAAATAGCCGATATACAAGCTCAGATCGGCAAGAGATTTGGCATACTCGGGAGTGAAAAAAAAGAGCGTGCCAAGGACACGTTGCAGGTCACTGCAAGTACAGGAGGTTTAAGGGAAGTATAAATAGGATGCCACGGCAAAACTATAAACAAGACTAAAACTATTGTTACTGTTACAGTATATGCCCCATTCTATTGAGAATGGGGCCAACAAATAGGGACAAGTCCTGGACCGGAAGTAGGCAGAAATGCATTGGACTCAGGCAACAGCCCAGCTGTAATTATCTTAAATCCCTTTATTTTAGATTGTTTTGTAGTAATCGTACAACATAAACATTAAAGGGACTTTAGTTGTTACTGTACAATACTTTTAAACAGTTGTCATGTTGCCTAAATTGCTCTTATTTGCGCCGCCCTCGTTGAAAACAATGTATTTCAAACTCCAGCTTGTCCCTCTCCAGGCTGCATGAACAGCGCTCGAGCGCTCGGTTTCTGCCCCCCCCCTCAATATCGTATAACTCTTCTATTAGATGGCTCTGACCTATAGGTCATCCGTGACGTCCTGGACGTGGAGACCGACATTTCCCATATAAGGATTATACAGTATGTAAGCTCCAAATCCAGGACAAGCGAGGACAGATTGTCAAGCTATCTAGTGTATTTTGCAGTTTCCCTGCTTGAAAGGGATGGTACAGACCATAGGGAGATTTTAACTGGGTTTCACTCATACAATGACCACACAGTTTCCTTCTTTTTACTCTTCTTTACTTTGTCTGTAGTTGAGTACAGTTGTACAGGCATGGGCATTGAGTAAGCAAGGCAGTAAGGTGAAAAACCTTAAAGGGAAAATAAAAAAGAACTATTGTAAGTATAATGCACATTAAATCAATACACAATACACATACTTTGCATATCCGTTTTAAACACCTGTAAATATCATTCTTACTTAGTAGTGTCTCTTAATCAACTCATTTCTAAATCAATTAATTTCTACTCAATTCGTTTTTAAACTGTTTTTAAACATAATAAACTCATGAAATGTAAATTAAATAAACTGAATTAATTAGTATCATTGAAACGTTTTTATCAATCAATAATCAATTCAAATGTCTTTTAAATCAATAATCATGTTCATGTCCAATTGTCCATGTTTCCTTTCTTCAAGTCATCACAGACAACAACAAACAATAACAAGTGTCCATAAACTGGCATGCAATTGGCATGATCTGTAAACAAACAAACAGTTCTCTCTCACCGGCTGTCTCTCCAACTTTGATATGGCTGCACCGTTCTGCTGTGATGTTTCAGTGTGTGTGTGTTGCTCCTGTTTGGATCCACACTGTTGTGTCTCATGGAGGTTTGTGTAGGATTTTATCTTTCCTCCCCTCTTCCTGTGTTTGGCCAACGCCCTACTCTCAGGTGCAGTGAATGCACTGACGCTGATTAGTCAGGCAATTGGGGGAGTGATTGAGTGACAATCAGCTGAGTGTCAGAGGCAATGAGTGTCAGTCCAGATTTTTACCCCTTGCTCTCCATTTTTCCAAGTTGACTTCACACCTCCCACTCGACCTTCCGGTGGAAACATCTGGGAGGTCGCACGTTACAGAGGCAAACTTGGGTCTTCCGGTTTGTTCTGCTCTTCGGTGGGAAGCAGGACGACCAGTCGCCTGACGTCTCTGTGAAGCACTGTTGCTGGGATTTCGAGTTTGTTAGACATTCTGTGGTTTGCTTTTGCTGTGGCAGGCCTAGTGACAGGAACTGGGTAGCTTGGGAAGGTTCTGACGTTGACATCCCTCACAATTCCTTTGCTGTCTGAGTTGACACTGACCACTCTTGCGATCCTGAATTGACCCCTTAGGGCGTTTTGGTCCGCCATCCAGACGATGTCACCGACTGCGACGTTCCTCTTGGCTGTGTGCCACTTGTTTCTTACGAATAGGTTAGGACCAGCTAGTTGACTCCAGTGCCTCCAGAACTTGTTAACTTGCGCTTGCATCTCGTTAAGCCTTTTGTAGGGATAGTCACTGAAGTTGAAAGTTCTCACATCTCCACTCTGCGATGCTCGTCCGAGCAGGAGACAGTTTGGAGTGATGAACTGAACGCTGTCTTCCCGGCTCTGTGTCCTGGCGTCAATTGGTCTTTCATTCGCAAGATTAGCTGCCATGTAGAGAGTTGTTTGGAATTCACTCCATCTTAGCCCTGTCTCTCCTCCGAGACTCTGCAGCGCTCTTTTGACGATGCGCACAGCAGCTTCAGCAGCACCGTTCCGGTGTGGGGAATCGGCTGGATGAATTTTCCATGTCCATTCTGTGCCATTCTTGGCAGCTCTCTCTTCGAGGGTAGCTTTGTCAAGATTGGCAAGGAATCGGTACTGTTCTTCTAGGACTGGCTTTGCCCCTACTAGGTTGGTACCTGGATCGGACCAGATCTTCTGTGGATGACCTCTTAGTGCTGTGAACCTCTGGTAGGCAAACAGGAAACTTTCTGTAGACTGACAGTTCACCAGCTCTGTGTGAATAGCTCTGGAGGCCATACAACAGAACACAACTCCCCAAACCTTCAGTGACACTCTTTTCTTGACATCATCTCTGACTTGGTATGGTCCGAAGAGGTCCACTGTTGTGAATTCGAATGGGGCAGCTGGTTCAGTCCTCTCTGGGGGTAGGTCACCCATTATTTGCTGGCATCTTTTTGCTTTTGTTTTCCTGCAGTGTATGCAGTTTTCGACCACTCTTTGAGCAATCCTCCGGCCCTTCACGACCCATGCTCTTCTTCTCATCTTGAGCAAGGTCCCGGCCACTCCATCATGGTTCTCCTCGTGGGCTTCTCGTGCTAGTAGCGTAGACACCCAGGCATCGTACGGCAAGATTGGGACAGCAACTTTGTCTTCATTGAAGATCTGCACACGACCTCCACAGACCAACAAGCCAGTCTCTTGGTCTCTGTATACCGCCAGCCTGTCTGTCGTTGTGCTTGGGAAGGATGCACCTTGCTGTGCCGCAAGAAAGATGTCTCTCAGGGCGTCTTCTCTCTCTTGCACCGAGATGACTTGTGAAGTTGATACTGCCTCCCACTTTGGACTGTTGGCAGTTTGCTTTCCAACTTTAATGAACTTCTTCGCTGCTCTCCAAATCCAAGCAACTGTCTTGATGAGTCGGCTGAGGTTGCTGAACCGCTTGACATCCACAAGGTTTTGGACAGCTGATCCTCCTGCTGGTGGCCTCTTTAGTTGCGTTTGAGTTGGTTCCTGATCCTGCTTTGGTTCTGATGGCTTTTCTGCTTTGTCATCCTTTGGATCTGACGGCAGTTGTGCCTTGGCCTTTGCTCTGGTCAGTGCAGCAACAAACGCCTTCTTTTGCGGTCTGTTGACGCTGTCTTTGGCCACCAGGCCAACTTGACCATATAATCTTGAGACTTGACTCAGGAGGTCCCTCCTTGTCAAAGGGTTTGGGGTTTGCGCTCTTACTTGGTCTAGTAGAAGAACTTGGCCAAGTCGCATCTTCTTCTTTCTCCTTGAGAAGTTGATAGATGACATGACATGGAGCTTATCTTCCTTCACAAGGTAGCCCAGACCAAGCGCTTTATTATCCTCGTCCCTCATCTGATTCGGGAGGACCATGTTGTTTACTTTGGTCTTACTTGCTTCGTTGTCGCTCTCCTTCCTCCCACTTTGGCCTGAGAAGACCCAAGGCTTCCCTTCTCTTCTTGAGGGGTCTTGTTCTGGGGTGCTGTTGGTGAGCTCTTCATATTTCACAGCTGCTGCTCTCATTGATCTTGCAAAGTGCGTCTTTGACATATGAGCTGACACTTCAACCTCCTCAAACAGTTTGGGGTGTGTTCCTCCAACTGTTTTCCCGAGTGGTCCATCCCACAGTACGAGGTCTCCCACGACTCTGACTCGCTGAGGAGCTAGCTGGCCTTCTCTGTGGCTAATGAGAAGTTCGACTTCTTTGGGCCTCACAAGCTCATCAAGAGGTACGTCTGGGAAGAATGGCTGCAGCTGTTCAGGTGTCACACTTTTGTGGACGTCTGCAATGTTGTCTAGCCCATAGCAAACCAGCTGATGTGCTCTTAGTGTGCCCTTGGGAGTGGATACACGGATCTTGAGGAGATAGCGCTTTGTCTTTACTTGGACCTTCATCCCACCAACTCCATGGACAACGAGCATGATGTCTTCACTCTTTAGATTCAGACGGCTTGCCGCTCTGTGAGTGATGTAATTCGTGTCAGATGCTAAGTCGATGAGTGTCCTGACCTTCTGTCCGGCATTAGCTGTGACGACAAGTAGCATCATGATCACTGGAAGCTCTTGCATTCCATTCTTTATCAGTAGACTCTGCTGGTCATTTGAGGTTTTCAATACTCTGGCGGCAACGTTTGAGAAAACCTCCCTGCACTGCTTTGCTAGGTCTGGTGGGAGATTTTTGATGAACTCCTCTTGAACCTCTGTGTACTTATTTCTGCCTTTATCCTTTTCAGATTTGACTGCAGACCTCTTTGACACAGATTTGGGACAGAGGTAGAAGTGATGCTCAGGCCCCTGCTCGTCTTGGCAGTCTTGGTTTCTGCATAGAAAGCCAGGTTTGCAGGGCGACTGGTCTTCGTGCACCTCAAGACATCTTGTACATGCACCCAGTTTCTTCACTGAAGCCTTTTTCTCTGCTGCATTCAGAGCCTTGAACTCGTTGCAGAAATAAAGCTTCTTCTTGTGTTTGGCATCACCACAGACTACACAGCCTTGGTCATCAGCTGCTTTTGTAGACTTGGTTCTGGCACTTTTCTGCTCATTTCTGGTGTCTTTCCAACTGGTGTCTTTCTTCCAACCTGGCTTACTTGGCTCCTCATCTTGTAGCAGCTCGAGCTCCTCATAGATGGTCTCCTGCTGCTTGAGGAATGCCAATAGATGGTCAAACCGTTCCTCTGGTGTCACACCATTCCTTGGATTGGCTACATAGACAAGCCACTCCTTGAGGGAGTCTGGAAGTTTACTTTCAATTGATTTCGTTACGAGGGGATTCTTTATGGCGCCTGTGTCTCCGAGGTCACTCAGGTCACCGAGTGCCTTCTCCACGGCTTGAATCAACTCCACAATTTTCCTTGGTTGGCTACTTCTGACAGATGGCATCTTCTGTAGGTCTTCCACTATTTCAATGGCAATGGCCGTTCGATTGCCATAGCGGTTCTCTAAGACACGGAAAATGTCGTCTGCAGTGTTATAAGTAGTGAGGCGAAAGTCTTTCTTGATCCTGTCATCAAGACTGTCTAGTAACTGTATTTTCTTCACTTCTTTGGAGCCGGTTGGTTCTCCTTGTTTTTGGAGCGACTCCCAGTCTCTTCTCCACCTGTGAAAATCACGCTTGTAGCCAGAGAACTTGGGGAGAGCTGTGGGTTTCAGCTTAATGGTTGGGGAACGGGTCGGAGGACTGGCAGCAGCGTTAGTTGGTGCTAGCCTTGTGTCTTCCTCTCGTCTTGCCTTTATGAACTCAGCCTTCCTAGAAACCTGCACGGTTGCTCGGCTTTCGAGCTCTTTCAACCGACTGCGGACCTCCCTCTGGTCTTCCACTGGAATCCACTGTTGCCATTTGCAATGAGCTTGCTTTGCAGTCTCCATCAGTGATTTCAGGTGACTGAGCCTGAATTCATAGGCCTCATGGTTGCCATCAGGTTGTACTCCAGCAACACGGTCACATTCTACTTCAGCTAGTTCTATAGCCATAGACAGTTCATCTCTAAACTTTTGCCAAAGATCATTTTTAATTAGCTCCACAACCTCCTTCATCTTTAAGCCACATTCATTTGTGGTCCTTGCTATGTCAGCATTTTGCTGTTCGGTTAGCTCCACTGATTCCTTGTCTTTGAGCTTTGCCTCCTCTTCAGCAATGAGACCTGCCATGACGTCGTCATTGGCTTCCATGACTTTGTCGGCTTCCATGGTGAGTTTATTGAAGCTCTCTTTGAGCTGACCTTCTGACATGTCGTCGTGATTTCTGATGATACTGTTTGCTAGTCGTGTGAAGGATCGTTTTGCTGTAGTCCTCTCATTTTTGAGCTGTTCCACTGTTATCCTGACTGTTGATTCAGCCATTTTGGATTCTGGGTCCACTTCCTGTTTACAAGGTGGATATTTTATTTTTCCAGGTCACTGTTTTTACTGTTCCAGCTCACAGCCCCGGTTTTTCACTGTCAAGCTATCTAGTGTATTTTGCAGTTTCCCTGCTTGAAAGGGATGGTACAGACCATAGGGAGATTTTAACTGGGTTTCACTCATACAATGACCACACAGTTTCCTTCTTTTTACTCTTCTTTACTTTGTCTGTAGTTGAGTACAGTTGTACAGGCATGGGCATTGAGTAAGCAAGGCAGTAAGGTGAAAAACCTTAAAGGGAAAATAAAAAAGAACTATTGTAAGTATAATGCACATTAAATCAATACACAATACACATACTTTGCATATCCGTTTTAAACACCTGTAAATATCATTCTTACTTAGTAGTGTCTCTTAATCAACTCATTTCTAAATCAATTAATTTCTACTCAATTCGTTTTTAAACTGTTTTTAAACATAATAAACTCATGAAATGTAAATTAAATAAACTGAATTAATTAGTATCATTGAAACGTTTTTATCAATCAATAATCAATTCAAATGTCTTTTAAATCAATAATCATGTTCATGTCCAATTGTCCATGTTTCCTTTCTTCAAGTCATCACAGACAACAACAAACAATAACAAGTGTCCATAAACTGGCATGCAATTGGCATGATCTGTAAACAAACAAACAGTTCTCTCTCACCGGCTGTCTCTCCAACTTTGATATGGCTGCACCGTTCTGCTGTGATGTTTCAGTGTGTGTGTGTTGCTCCTGTTTGGATCCACACTGTTGTGTCTCATGGAGGTTTGTGTAGGATTTTATCTTTCCTCCCCTCTTCCTGTGTTTGGCCAACGCCCTACTCTCAGGTGCAGTGAATGCACTGACGCTGATTAGTCAGGCAATTGGGGGAGTGATTGAGTGACAATCAGCTGAGTGTCAGAGGCAATGAGTGTCAGTCCAGATTTTTACCCCTTGCTCTCCATTTTTCCAAGTTGACTTCACACAGATCGTGACATCAGTAGCATGATGTGGCATCTCTCGAGGAGAGATTATGAGAGCGTGGAACTCAGGGTACCCGGGTTTTAAGAACACTTAGGGGCCGATTCATACTCCTATTTTACCGCTGTAGAGCCGAAACTCGTCAGACATTTTCAGTAGCACCGAAGAGCCGACTTTAGCGCGGTACCCGCCCCCACCGAACCTAAAATGACGTCACATTGTAGGCTCTACAGAGACGAACCGACTTTTATTCGGCTCTAAAATAGGAGTATGAATCGCGCCTTAAGGCCCCTTTTTGAGTGGTGCAAACCACTCCAACAACCAGCTTTGTCTGTATCAATGTGTCTATGTATGTGTGTACCTGTACGTGTGTGTACCTGTACGTGGGACCCAAAAAAATGAGCATGGTTACTATGGTCACTGACATTACGTCAGACCACAGCTGATCAGGCTATATAAGACCTTGCACCACTCAGTTCACACGGGTGTGATTTTTTATAATAGTTGTACATTTAAAAACTGTACATTGGTGACTATAACTATAATCTAGCTGATCTTGAAGCCTACAAAAACGAAAAAAAAAGAAAGAAAAGTTTTTCTTAATCTTAATTATTTTTTTCTCTTATCAACTAGTCAACTAGTACCAACAAGGTCGACTAGTTGAATAGTCGACTAGTGGATTCACTAGTCGACTAGTTGAATAGTCGACTAGTGGATTTACTAGTCGACTAGTTGAATAGTCGACTATAGTTGCTTAAACCCTAGTTTGGAGTGTAGAAGTGTAACATCATCTTCATGTCGTCTAGCCCTCTGCTTTGAGCGGTTAATCCTCTCCTACCCTTTCGCCCTCTCGTTGCCCACCTGCACTCCTCCACCACTCTGGCAGTAAATCCTCTCCCCGTTAACCCCTCGTGGACAGGACGTCCTGGTGCAGTGCTCCTCCGTCCCGGGGGGATTATACTCTGCGGTCAGAAGCACGCACTCAGCAGCTTCCACACTTAAGACTTGTCTATATTTGAATGTCTCTCGTGTGCTTTTTGGACTCCGCGGAGGGTCACTTATACAGCGCCGATCCCACAGCGTTTCCTATAAGCCTATCTCACAGAATTTCCCCGCCCCCCTTAATACGCCCCCTTTCGGGGTTAGTGGTGATAGCGTGACGTCACTCCATAGACGCTACATGTTAACAGAGGTAATTTAAGAAGTCTACAACTTTTGTTTTCTCAAGGTAAGGTTTGTTCTATCTGTTCGAGCTGATTTACCATCTTGTTTGCTTCATAATAATATTGGTCTGTCACATTTTTACATTAGAAAATGTACTTAGATTCTCCAGAGAAAAAAACGTGTAAATGCTAATGTTAAAGACACCACTATTTACCGGAAGTGGGCGTGGAAAGCGGGCTGTGAGATAGGCCTATTCCGGGCGCGTCGTGAAAGGGCGAAACATTCCACGGAAAAACATAGGCCCAACATTTGGCCAACATACTGTACCAGTAGCTACAGTCTTCCAAGCTTATGAGCTTGTTGTAGATTGGCTATTTTTAGGAGACCACAGGCAGATTCCTAATGGGGGTTTTGTCTGTATAGGGGCGTCCGTAACAACCTCCAAACACTGCAGTTATATTTCATTTACACAATCTGCCACACAGGCTGGTCAAACTGTAGCTGTATTCATTACAATAGGTTCTAAATGGTAAATGGTGCATTTATATAGCCTTTACATAGATTGTGCATTACATTCACCCATTCATACACCGATTGCAGCGGAAGCCATGCAAGGTACCAACCAGCACATCGGGAGCAATTTGGGGTTCAGTGTCTTGCCCAAGGACACTTCGACATGTAGACAGGAGGAGCCGGGATTCGAACCGCCGACCCATGGATCATTGGATGACCTGCTTTACCTCCTGAGCCACAGTCGCCCCAGGTTCTATATTGCAGCTTTCGATGTGTGATAGGAAAGTATCAGCAAGAATGAAAGGGAAGGTGTACACGATGGTGGTGAGACCATGCTATGTTGTATGCATGGTTTAGAGACAGTCGCACTGAGGAAAGGACGGACGGAAGCAGAGCTGGAGGTAGGAGACACTAAAATGTTGAGGGACAGCGCATGTCAGATGTTTTATTTTGTTTTGGAGATAGAGCCAGAGAGGCCAGAACTGAGATGGTTTGGACATAGTGAGTGTATATCGGTAGAAGGATGTTGAGGTTGGAACTGCCAGGCAGGAGGGCTATAGAGGAAGACCAAAGAGAAGATTTATGGATGGTAGTGAAAGAGGACATGAAGTTAGCTGGTGTGTGAGAGAAGAGGAGGCAGAGGAGAGCGTGAGATGGAGGCAGATGATTCGGCTGTGGCGACCCCTGAAGGGAAAAAAGGCCGAAAGGAAAATAAGAAGATTGCAGCTTTCGATTTGATGCGTTCAGCATTTCCTCCAAGGTTTGACACGTTTATAGATTCAACATACACGTTTTACGTTCAGAGGTTAGCTAGTATAGCATGCAATGCAACACATGACTGTGTTTGGGTACTTCATTATTAACGAAACAAAAGCTCATTCTTACACAACTGACACTTAAAGGACCACTTCACCACATCTCTTCATATAATTGGTCCTCACTAATGTTCATGATAAAACCACCATTGTTTCCTACTCAGTCTGTGTCTCATAGGAGGGCTTTGGGCAGTTCGGACACCCGTCCACCAGTGACATCATCATTAGGCAAGATTTTTTTTAAAACAAGATTTGTTTTAAAATATATTTAGATTTGTATTATCGTGAGAACGATGGCTTCAACTTTTGCATTGCAACTTTTCAGGAAAAGAAAGCCTGCCGTTTCTATTAGCTTGGATTCACCATCGATGATGTCACTGGTGGACGGGTTTCTGAACTGCCCACAGCCTTCCTATGAGACACAGACTGAGTAGGAATTAATGGTGGTATTTTATCATGAACATTAGTTAGGACCAATTATAGGAAGAGAAGTTGAAAAGTGGTGAAGTGGTCCTTTAAAGAGCAGAGCAAACTGAACTAAAAATAACGCTGTGGTGCTTATTCTCTTGGGAGGAGGAGGGATGACCGAGGGCTACATGGGAACAACTTGGAGGGGTATAGGAAGTCATTTTGAGTGGGGGATGACCGAGGGCTACATGGGAACAACTTGGAGGGCTATAGGAAGTCATTTTGAGTGGGGGACACACAATTACCAGATAAGAGTGAGCAATGTCTCTTCTTCTTGTGGGGTGGGGGGGGGGGGGGGGGGACGACATGTCAGTCCCATGGGAACCGCCGAGGTCTCGATAAGGACAGGGAGCCGTGTGGTACGCCGAGGATAACGATGACAAAGATTAGCTGTCGGACGGAAGCGGCGCATCAGTAAAAAAAGGTCTGGATAAAACGTATCCGGGATCGGAGAAAAAAACAAGTTCATCACGGGTCATCGTGCACGGAGGTCACGGAACATACTGGACACTGTAGCCTACACTTTTGAGTTTAACCACTAACCACCTAATCCAGTCCTGTTTTACAATGCACAGTTACAGCAAAGTGCTGCACAGAAAATCTAAAAATCTCTTAAATACTCCCAATAGCTCTTAAATCCTCCTAAATACACTACAGAAGCTAAAACACAACAACAGCAGAAAACGAAGATGCAGCAAGCGACAACAGACATTGAATCAAAGCAGAGACCACACAGCACTCTCAAACAGGATCAAAAGCCAAAGGTGTAAAAAGTGGGACTTAAAAAGTGAGATTTCTAAGTCTCGGCGGTCAAGTTGAAGAAAGAGTCACTGCTGGGGACTATGTTTTGTCCTTGTTTTTGGTCAGAATAGAGCGTCGCAGTCCCGCCCCCTACCAGGGCCCAGGAAATGATTCCTGTTGATTTTCCTCATAGACATTTCAAAAAGTATTTATTTAAAGACCTTTTAAGCCTCGTACAAAAGCCAGCTTGAGTTGTGACAAATCATGACAACAAACGGTCGGAACAAATAATTAGAAAGAAGAAGAAAACGGCAGGTTTACAACACTTTTTTTGTTGTTTTTCTTCTTTGTAATTATTTGTTTCGGCCCAAAATGTTGTGTTTGTTGTCATGATTTGCCACAACTCGAGTTGGCTTTGTCCGCGGCGTAAACGTCTTTAAATAAATACTTTTTGAAAAGCCTATATGGAGAAAATGGACGGGGCATTCACTTCTGGGTCTCACGTCGTCATGAACGGGGGCGGGACTGCGACGCTCTATAAAAAAAATACATGAATTAATTTTTTGGGAAATGTAGACTTGTCTGATATGATTGATGATCTTCATCCCCAGGCTATACGGCCTCACAGACTATACACTATACACTACAGTGCCGAACTACAGTGGCAGACATATGTGACTAAATTTGACTGAGGGACTGCCATTGGATTTTTTTAAATTTTCGTCTTTTCATGTCATTTGAAAGCAGGGAATCTTAGCTTCAAATTGACATATTGGTTGTTCAGTTTGACCCACCAGTTTTGGAGATATGGCTTATAGAGTAATGTCTTGCAGAAAACAGCGAGTTGAGAAAACAGGCTTGAAAGGTTCACTTATGTGGACTCTAACATTACACCTAGTTACATGTTTAAGCATTTATTTCATATTTACATGTCAAGTTCAGCTCTGACACTTATTTCAGACATGCTCTATTATATGTGAAGAGTCTGCCTGTGCTATTAACTCATTTAAAAAAAAAAAAAAAGGTTTTTCTCCTCTGGTGAAAAGCTGGATTTTGCGCGATGGCAGTCTCTCAGTCAAATGTGGTCACATATTGTACTGACTGACGGCGAAACAATGAAGGAGTGTTATGCAACAACTATACGATAAAGGAAGACTACAATGAAACGTAACACGAGAAACAGGGTTGGGTCGGTACACTGCGGTTCCCCACATGGGTGAAGCGTATAGTGTTGTTTTTGACAGCAAATTTAGATTTTAGTTTTGGTCATAGTCTTTTGAATAGCTTTCATTTAGTTTTAGTCACATTGTAGTCACCTGGGATGTTTTAGTGTTAGTCTAGTGTTAGTCGACTAAATATAAGATTTTAGTCGACTAAATCTACAGTTGATTTAGTCGGCTAGAATGTATTTTGGCGGGCCTTGATGCCGTCGTAATGACTGTTTTTACACTTGCTGAAAATAGACGATCTACAAGCTCACATCTACAAGCTGATGTACAATGAGCTTGTAGATCAGCTATTTTTCGAAAAATGACTTATACTATATCTCTTGTCCACTAGTCCCTTCCTAACATTTTAGTCTATAGTTTGTATTTGTTGACGAAATTGTCAGTATATTTAGTCTTAGTTTTATTCATCATAGCTTAGTTTTGATTTAGTTTACATTTAGTTTTTGTCAGTGGAAAAGGGTAGTCGACGAACATTTTTCGTCTTAGTTTTAGTCGACGAAATCAACACTGATGCAGCAGCGGTGCTCTCCAGATACCAAAAAAATACTATCGGTGTGTGAATGTGTGTGTGAGTGAATGTGTATGTGTGTGTGAATGTGTGTGTGAGTGAATGTGTATGTGAATGTGTGTGTGAATGTGTGTGTGTGAATGTGTGTGTGAATGTGTTTGTGAATGGGTGAATGTAATGCACAATCTATGTAAAGCGGCTCGGCCAAAGGCGCTATATAAATGTGCACCATCTACCCTTTATAGCGCTGCATATATGGCTGCCTGCCTTTTCTCCCTCTCTGACACGGAAATATGTGTAAGCTTTTCGATATACGTCTCGTAAATCTGCGCACATGGCACCGCCGAGCGAAAACAAAAACTGTGCAACCCATAAACTTTGTTATACGGAGGTTTTTTTTAAAAACAAATTCAACGATAAAGGGCCCGCCGCGGGGGAGAGAGAGAGGCCGGGGGGGGGGGGGGGGGATAATATTCCTAAAACGTTTATTGGAAAGTGAAAAAACACGCTTGTGATTTTTATGTTTTTCGTCATTCAAATCATTTTTTTTGCAGATAAAGCTCCCGGCTTGAGCGTCTAGCCTACATTCCTCTTCACGGGTGAGCCGGCGCTGAGTGCCTTCACTTTTCTCCCACATTTTCTTTTTCCTCGCCCGTATCAAGGACCGCCACGCCATTTTACTGACATTTTTATAACGTTAGCTTTTGCAGTATGTTCTTATACATTTCTCATCACTCTTTAAAGCACTACCACGCACACACGCACGCACGCACGCACGCTTCACCTCCTTTGTCCCCAGCTTATTGCATAACGTCTGTCGTGTTTGGAAACCTTGTATGTCCAAAAAAAACTATCCTTTTAAAATTAATGTTTGAGCTTGCGGAGCTGCTGTTTTCACTATACATCTGTGCGACGACTGCGACGGGTATAGCTTATAAGTCGGTAGAGCTCTCGCTCTTCTTTGGACCACAAGGTTCGATCCCGGGGCACCGCCGAGTAGCAGTGTTGATTTCGTCGACTAAAACTAAGACGAAAGAATCTAAGACTAGATATACTGACAATTTCGTCAACAAATACAAACTAGACTAGGAAGGGACTAGTGGACAAGAGATCCGGTATAAGTCATTGTACAATTGGTTGCATAGATCTGCTATTTTCAGCAAGTGTAAAATTAGTCATTACGACTAAATCAACTGTAGATGTAGTCGACTAAAATCTTGTGACATTTACACACAGAGAAGTCTTGGGCTATTTCTATGAACACCTTGCTGGGTTAATTTCGTTCAGCCATTATTATGGTTTATTTGGTTACTGTAAACACACTGCTGGGTTGTTCTGTCTACCCATCACCCTGGGTAACCCCTGGGTCAAAGCGCTGGGTTATTTTAACCCAGAGGTTGGCTTTATTGATTTTCCCACTTGATTGATTGATTGATTGAAATATTTATTAACAGTTTGCAGAATTACAGTACATTTCAAGCACAAACTCAATACAAAGGCTGTTAAGTGTGTGAGTGGACGACGACGGGGGGGGTGGGGGGTCTCAAGGTTCGGGGACCCCCAGGGACCCCCCAGGGACCCCCCAGGGACCCCCCACATGGTAACTTAAGGCACTTCTGGTTGTCGGGTTGAGATATAACCTACATATTCTGATTCAGCGCCATTGGTTTAGTGGGGGTAGAAGGAGTTTTGGAGCAAAATGACTAAAATTCGAGAAAATATGAATTTTTTTAACTTTCAAACAGCAATTTGACCCATTTCTAAGTCTTCTAGACAGTTAAAACTAACACCATTAGATTTCCCTTACTTGACATAGGGGGGGAAGTGTATTTAGAGGAATCCTTACAAAATTGGATTTTTAGTGGCCTCCAACGCGTTAAAATCAATTAAAAATCCAAAATTTGTCCGTTTGTTTTGAGCAGGCAAATTTCTTCTTCGTCTCATCAAGCTGAATCCATTGAACTTGGTCATGAGTCTCTACGACACTTCTAACTATTAAAGGTCACGCCCATGACCCCTGTGCGGCGTCGAGCCCCTTTTAAGCTATAGACGACAGGGAAAAACCAATTTTTCTAAAACAAAGGGTGTCTATCCATGTCTGAAGCACGGGGAATCCAATGGAATTGGTTTCAAGTCTCTACGACACTTCTAAATATTTTAGATATTTTTTTAGACACGTTTTTTGGACCCCACAAACACAAATATTTTTTTTTATTTATAAAAACTACTTATTCTGACTCACTTTTTCACGTTGGATTTAATGGAATTGGTCCCGTTGAAAAGAAATGTTCTGTTATTTTTCTAGCCTCTCTAAGGCCACTAAGTCAAAAACCATTAGATATTAGAGGCCCATATTTTAGTATGTTCTATAGCTTGTCAGGACGAACAATCTGATATGTGTTTCTCCACACACGGTCATGTGGTTCTGAAAACTAGGGTTAGACTTTGAGGCGTGATAGCTCCTCCCACAAAGGTCGAAAATGGGCGTGCCTTACATCCACGCATAGCTATCGATTTGACGAACGCGCCAATATGTGTCTCCCCGCACACGGACCTGTGGTTCTCAAAATTAGGGTTAGCATTTCACCATTCAATACACTCTAAGGTTTACCATGTCTATAAAGCTTGTGGATTACAGGTCAGAGTTGGAGAACTCTTGCTACGGGTGTCGCACGAGAAGGGCGGACCTATCGGAGCGTAGATCTTGGAGAGCTGTACTCGCCCATGTGAATTACTTTTGCTGACGGACCTATCGTTCCTGAGCTATCGCGCATTGAAAACTAACCCTAACGCTAGCCAATTAAGAGAACCGTAAGTCCGTGTGCTGGGAAACACATATCAGCGTGTTCAGCTTGTCGTGCTGAGTCCGAAAATGGTCTCACTTTTTTCCAGACGTGTTTCGAGGGCAAGGGACCGATAGTAGGCGTTTACACCCACTTCCTGACATTGTAGAGAGATGAGACCACAACCGTTGGAATCGGGTCGAAAAAGTAAGTGGGGATACATACCCCTTGATTATTTTAAAACATTTGAAATATATCGTTTCTGGGTGCATTTGTGACACTGGGTGCATTTGTGTCCAAAACGGTTGAGAAATTAAAGAGTTACCATGTGGGGGTCCCTGGGGGTCCCCAGGGGTCCCCGAACCTTGAGACCCCAAAAACGCCCCCAGGGGGGTGACACGACTCCAACAAACCCACCCCTGTGCAAAACGGTTGAGAAATGAAAGAGCTACCATGTGGGGGTCCCTGGGGGTCCCCAGGGGTCCCCGAACCTTGAGACCCCCAAAAACACCCCCAGTGGGGTGACACGATTGGATATGTACTGTAATTCTGCAAACTGTTAATAAAACAATCAATTGATTAATTGCGTACAAAAGGAAACAAATTTCCCCCCCCCCGCCCCCCCCCCCTTTTTTCCCCTCACTGTATATATTTCTTTTCCCTTTTTACCTCCTTTTTGATGAATTCCTGTTCTGTCTATAGAAGTGTCTATTTGTACGTCTCTAAATGTTTTGATGATTTGAACATGGTGGACCCTGTTGGAAACAAGTGTAATGCTTAATTGGGCCGTCCACTCACAGTTAACAGCCTTTGTATTGAGTTTGTGCTTGAAATGTACTGTAATTCTGCAAACTGTTAATAAATTCTTCAATCAATCAATCAATCAAACAGCCTGAACAGAAAAACACATTTGTGACATTTGCCAGTGGGACTGTGTGTGTGTACCTTTAAGTTCCCAGTATGCCACTCGCGCGCGCTTTGGGATTTTCTGTTTATTAGATCTAAAAGCTTTTCTTCAATATAGCTGTTGTCTGAGGAGGCAATATAACTCTGTTTTGTACTTTCTACGTCACTTCCCAGCACCCGCGCGGCGCGCGCACACAACACACGTGACACACACACACACACACACACACGTTACAGAAAAGCGCGGGCTGACTCGGCTGAGCAGTGAACAAACCACCAACAACAACAACAACAGAGTTCAGCTCAGTTCACCCGACCGGCGTTTATCCATCGTGAGTTTTCTTTTTATTACTTGTATTAAACTACTATGAGGCCTAGCTTTGCTTTAGCCTCCATGTTGGCAAAACAGAAACGAGACGTCATGGGATAACTATCATAGCATATGATAGTTATGATTCATAGGCTACTATGAGCAGAGGGGCTAATGGCTAGCATGGTTAGCATGGTGTTATCCTCGGTGACCGGCAGTGTTGACAACATAGCATGCATGGTTAGCATGTTGCATGCATGAGAACAGGGACAATACACCGTGAATGATTACATTGACTTCATGTAAAGATAGTTATTTCGTCTGCTTTATACTGCTTTTACTATATACGGCTATATTTTTGTATTCTACCGGCAGTTAGCCTCGGTGACAGGCAGCGTTGTGCCTAAACATAGCATGGTTAGCATGTTGCATGCATGAGAACAGTGACAATACACCGTGAATGATTACATTGACTTCATGTAAAGATAGTTATTTCGTCTGCTTTATACTGCTTTTACTATATACGGCTATATTTTTGTATTCTACCGGCAGTTAGCCTCGGTGACCGGCAGTGCCTAAACTAGAATAGGCTTTGCAAGCTAGAACCAATTTCGATAGTTATTTGTTTTTGTAGTGCAAACGCAGGTTGCCTCATCACAAATTATTACTACATTCGCTAAGTTTACAATAAATGTCAAGTCATTCTGTTTTCTAATTTAGATAATCTGATTTCATTCTAGTCATGGAGTTTCACCATGGACAGTTTTGTTGCAGAGATGCTGACTGCATGGCAACTCTCTAATTTAATTGAGACATTTAAAGGTAAATACATTTTTATTGAGGCAATGTTGTACTATAAACTATTTTGATATATTTTAAGGAAGCCATATCCAGTTTGTTACTAAATCCACACCATTTGTTGCTAAAAAACAAAATTGCAGATTTACAAGCTCACAACAGATTGCATTGTGAGCTTGTAGATATTTCTGGCTGCTAATCCTCCCAAAAATGTGGACGACTATGTAAATAAAATAAAAAAATCATTGTTTTGATTTTTTTTTTTTTTTTTAATACGTGGTGCCAAAGTTTGTTTTCGCCATTGAGAATGCATTTGGCGTTTAAATTCAATAACTCAAACTATAAAACATTTCAAAGTAAAAAGTTCCAGCATGTGTCTCCACAGTCAGCTGAATTATAAAAAATGTGAATGGATTTTCTAGGTGAAAGTGATTTTTGGGCAGTTTTGCATGGGCTCTCAATGTGTTTTAAAATTGTAATAATTGTGACTGGCCTACATTTGTAACAACATTTACTTATTTCTTTATTTTCATTCTTGAATTTCAGAGGAGGAGGTTGATGAGGAGAGTTTCCTATTGTTGGACACCAATGCCATTGCAGCACTAATACCAAAAATCGGACAGCGTGTCAAGTTTCAGAAACACCACAAGGAACTTGTGAGTAAAACATTTTAGGTTTGATCGGAAGTTTTCTGTCCTATGATGATGATGGAGAGCCTCAGTTTGGCTTAGTGAAAAACATTGTAGTCATCAATCAATCAGTCAAGCTTGTTGCCCAAAAGTGGGACACTGTGGGTTTTGATAGGCATTTGTTTGCTCATTGCGTTGAGGCAACCACTAGTGTCTTTGCTGTCGACCAGAGTTCTCTTATGGACTATCACAGTCTCCATGCTGTGAAATCGTACAGAGATGACAGTTACTACATTTCGCTTAGATACAGAGTCTATTAACCACTTTATCCATATTCTGGGGGGCGATTTGCAAAAAATAGCAGATCTACAAGCTCCAAGCGGGCCATTTGGAACATGTTGTGAGCTTGTAGTTCTGCTATTTTTGATAAAGAGAATTTGAGTAGAGATTTAGTGTTGTCTGGAAAAGCGGTCCAATTACATACAGGTTACATTTGTGTTTTTGTATGGACATAGTGTTGGGTGCTGGCACATGCACACATTAGCCTGGCTAATAAGCCAGACTAATATCACACAACACTGTCGCGGTATATCAGTCTGGGCTGGCTCCACTTGGATTTCATTTCCCGGGGAACATTTTCTCTTTGACGCAATTGGTCAGAGCTACTGTCAGTCAAAGGTCTCAAGCATTGAACGTCACTGTACCAAAGCCCGCCTATATTGCATACCGTGTCCCGATTGGTCCGACCTGTTCTCTGCTGTAGGAAAGAGGCGTGCTACTGAGCCTCGCCAGACCGTAATCCGCTGGTAGGCAACTTTTTTTTGCCAACGGCTGATTCGGTCTGGTTTATTAACCAGGCTATGCACACATGGCATCAACGCATGGTGTTGTGTGCTGGCCCACTACGTCTTTCTTTTATCTGTTCTGTGTTTTTATATGGACATAGTGTTGGGTGCTGGCACATATGCACACATGGCATCAACGCATGGTGCTGTGTGCTGGCCCACTACGTCTTTCTTTTATCTGTTCTGTGTTTTTATATGGACATAGTGTTGGGTGCTGGCACATATGCACACATGGCATCAACGCATGGTGCTGTGTGCTGGCCCACTACGTCTTTCTTTTATCTGTTCTGTGTTTTTATATGGACATAGTGTTGGGTGCTGGCACATGCACACATGGCATCAACGCATGGTGTTGTGTGCTGGCCCACTACGTCTTTCTTTTATCTGTTCTGTGTTTTTATATGGACATAGTGTTGGGTGCTGGCACATATGCACACATGGCATCAACGCATGGTGCTGTGTGCTGGCACACTATACACTCTGTCTTTCTTTTATCTGTATTGTATTGTATTGTATTGTACTGTATGTGTCATTGTATGTTTAGTTTTACTACCATGGGGGGGGGGGGGGGGACAGCAAGGAGGAGCAGCAGCGGAGGACCAGCCGAGGACCGTATCAGGTAAGTGGGTTTCTTTTATGGTTTTCCTTCCCTCCCCTCTAGGACAGCCTTGCTATTCCAGGTTTGCATAATGTGCAGCCTTGCCATTCCAGCCAAGGAGGGGTTTTGCATAATATGCCAAATCAAATGCAACTAAATAATAATGTATTTTCTTACAGGGGGGAGGAGGAGCGTCTACCGGTAAGTAGGACTCATGCCAGGGCTTCTCATCGAACACAGGTGGGGGTTATAGGGAAAGTTCAGTGCCATAGCCTCAGAGCCCAACGGTGTCATACATCCAGTATTGGAACGGCCTGTGAGGTAAGAGAATACACATTACTACCTTATCATCATCATCATCATCATACTGCTATTTAGAGAGGGGGGGAATATGGGTCTGTCTTACCGTGCGCCGTAGGTATGCGTGCTTCCCCGGGAGAGTTGTGAGATTGAGAGAGGCAGGGGATTATATACTACCTGGGCGTTGGCCCGCAGGTGTCAGGTAATCAGGTAATCTGGTAGATGAATAGGCGGCGTGGGAAGTACCGCCCATTCTGTATGATTCCAAGCTGACAGCGCGTCAGCCCACCTCCCTCCCTCTTAAGTATTGACTAAAAAAATCCCAGTGAAAATGCAAAAAAAGAAACTTAAAAAAAGAGAACTTAAGAAAATATTTTATAATATATATTTTTTTTATTTTACAGTACCACACAGTTCTTGTTGTCCTAGTCTAGTCTTTGTCTTTTTTCTATGCCCTTTCTCTTGTCTTTCTTTTCTTTCTGCAGACTGCACTCCTGAGCCAGTGTAACTCCTGAACCTAAACATTTGAGAAAGAAAAGTCCTCAAAAGAATTTGGCAGTTTTTCATTGTGATTCATTATGTTTTATAGTCAATACGCCAGATTCTGCAAGACACACTTCAGGGGAGGGAAATACTACGGAGTTTGGATGTACAGAGCTCCATCAACACCAAGCAGAGAAAGTCCCTAGCGAGACTTCTTGTAGCTCACCTGATTTCCACCCATGGTGAAACGTGAGTGAGCTGTATATGAATTGTTCTGTGAACATACACTTTTATACATTATGTTATTGAATCGTATATTTGACAATGATAACCGTCTCATCTTTACACTCTTCTTTGACAAACTTCAACCGTCTATTTTAACAGGCCAAACAGAGACATCAAGAAAGTCCTTGCCATGGCATTGGTGCATGACTTTCCCTGTCTTCTAGCTGCTACAGGCAGTGGCTATGTAAGTTAATCCGTCAGCACACAAAACAGAACACACACACCTACCAAGTTTTTCCTAGTACACAGTCCCGCACACATTTGTGGACTGCTCATCAAAATCCCATGTAACCTTCTTCATGGTTTATGCCAATTTAAGATGAATAAAATCTGTTTTACAGGGAGCTTGGTACGCAGTTGCTCGAAAAAATAAACCTGCTACAGGTTTCCTGGAGGAGCGCTTAAGGAACATAAGGAAGCGCATCAGAAAACAGAGACAGCTTGCACACGCCCATGAGCATCAGGAGGAACAGACCGTCCCTGGTGTACCAGGTAATATTAATAACCATGTAAAGTATTCCCAGCAGGCCAGAATGGACAAATGCAAGGGATTATATAGACTTCTGAACAGACCTTATACACTGATGTGATGTAAACACAGGTGCTGCTATAATTAATCTGATGACCCCTGTACTACATTCAACAGAACCCGATGTGTCCTGTGAAAAACTGAAAGAAATGGTGGAATGGCTGAAGAACAATAGATTTCCAGTGTCTCAAGTTGAGGAGTACATGAAACAGACAGCTATACAAAGAGGCAGGTGGATTAGGGATGCCCCGAGGAGCGTCCAGGAAGTCTTGACGGAGTTCCCTAGGCTTGTAGATCCCGGCATGGTAAGAAATTATTTGAACTGTTGAAGTCTGTTTAACCACTCCTACAGTATATACTTTGTAGAGTCTGCCTGGGATCTATACTTGGTCCACTCCCTCTACACCTGCCGAATATTTGCAATATAAATGTGCATCACAGCATGACACATTGTGAACTTGTTTCACTGAATGTTCACCTATTTTTCCAAAATGTTTACCTATTATGACCTGACCAGAAGTATGCTATAAGTTTCATTTGGTTAAGTAATAATACACAATCTAAGAATCATAGTATTTAGGTCACAGGACGGGTGTTGACAAACATTGACTGACTCTTACCCCTAACCCCTTTCCAGGTACAGTACAAGTCCATATAATTTCTTTAAACACTCTTGTACTATTGTTTTTCCAAAATGTATCAGATATCACAAGACTTCCAGCAGCTTTATCCAGAGGCGGGGGCGAAACTGTTCGAGAACTGGCCTAGTATGAGTGACCGAATCCTTGAAATGGCCCAGCGAGAGGGTAAACTGCCCCCAGTGTATGATGACATGACACCAGGTAAGCCATTTCTTGCTTTGTTACGAACTCTCACACAGGTTTGGGGTCCTTACGAATTGTAACGATTGCGGTTCATTAACTGTCTCATTCCTTAATTGTGCCCTTTAATGATTCCTATAGTGGGTTCCAAATGAATTTTAACAGGTCTGTAACTCTTGTGTACAAATATAACTATTTGTACACTGATGGAACGTTTCAGGTCCATTTGGTTCCATTTGTACACACACTGAGTTATGGTTGTCCTTGAAATTGAAATAGTTTAAGAACCAACAGTATTGCAATTGTACAGCAGACGGACGTGAAGTCCACATACCAGCTCTGACAATGTGATTACAATCTGGTTCCTCTTATTCCTCCGATTCCGAATCTCAACCCTACGTGTGTACACACACACAGACAGATGTGTTTTAGCACATCTACAAGCTTGCATCACGTCCCAATGAGACTCGTGAGTTTGTAGATCTGCTATTTTTGAGGCGCTAGCCCCTCCTATGCCCAGCTTTGTGTCTGTGTGTACCCCAAATCTGTGATGTGACTATAAAGATTCTGATTAGATGTCACATCTAACATGTCATCAACATTCAACACAAGGGCATAAAATATTGCTTCAGAAATGTCTCTTTATATTATTGGCATACTATTTAGATATTGATGTTAATATGTGTTCTTCTTATATTGCGTAGAAAGAGCTTTGAAGGTCCTGCCGTGTCTGCTTCCTCCATCGTCCTATAAGATTGGAAGAAAAAGCCACAGACCCACCATCGATGAGTCCTGCAAGGCCTTTATTAACATCCAACCAGTAAGTTTTACTTTGTCTACTTCAAATAACACAGGGAAGCTGGCAGAACCTTCACTAAAACCTGGGACAATGCTCCACACATCCAGACTCTTCTCCCTTCTTGGTCCAAAACTATGTAATGAACTTCCCATTGCAATCAGAACTGCAGACTTGCACCCAACCTTCCACCATTGTCTGAAAACCCACCTCTTCAGACTCCATCTCAGCCCGCACCACTGACCATAGCACTTAAACTAGCTTCGACGACCTTGCAGGCTTATGTAAAGGCTAATTGTGTAATTGTAGATGGGTTGTTATGTAGACAAATGCCAGGTCATTATTGATCTGGCATTCTAGTGTCTATGTTGTGTTTCAATGTATGGATATTCTTCTGTTAGACGACAGATGTTAATCTCTTATACTTATGATCCTAGATGAGTATTTCTATGTTTTTTATGTATTACCTTGTATTGTCCTCGCTTGCTGTAAATCACTTAAATTGTAATAATGTTGGGTGTTTCAGTGTTACTATTAGCATTTTCATATCTCTCTCTCTCTTTCGGTCTCTGTCTCTGTCTCTCTCTCTCTCTCTCTCTCTCTCTCTCTCTCAACAGGTGGGGACCAACATGGTGCAGTATCTCGAGACAGCAGATCCCTTACCGCACATTTTGTGTCTTGGCGATGAGAAGACCATAAGCCAGGCCTTCGCCATTGTGTCGGACAACGCAATCGAAACGGACACTTTGTTGGGTGCTGTAGACCTTTGTTTTAAGGCTTACTATGTGTTTCAAATGCATTACACAGTGAAGTGTCGCCCCACCTGGGAGTTTATCCAAAATGCCATGTATGACATTGCTGGACAGGAGTCCTCAATTGTGAAATTGTTGAGGACATCAATTGCAGCCTAGTGTTATGTTTTCGTTTATTTTTTATTTTTTTGTATTGGGGAATTTGAGCATCAGGGAAATAAATTGTATGAAAAATAAATTAGAAAAGCAATTAAAAAAACGGGGCAGGGCAGCAAATGTATATCTAAATACTAATTTGGGCAACTAAAAACAGTCTGGGGTACTGACAAAAGCAGGTTAAACATCCCTTTAATTTATTTTAATTGTATTTACCTCATTGTGTTTATTTGATTGAATATACTTTATTTGTATTTATTTAATATACTTTATTTTTATTTATTTAATATACTTTATTTGTATTTATTTAATATACTTTATTTTTTATTTAGCTTGTTCATTTAATTGTTCCTGTTCGTTTAGCTCTTTTTTTGTAACTGAGGGAAATTAATGGAGGGTGTGCTCATGCACACACACACTCTCTGTGGATGTGTTTTTATTCATTCAGAATGGTCTCGGGTTATGAAAAGTGTTCAAATGTGATCTTTGTACATACCCTATTGTGCTGAATATAAGACCAAAATTCGGCACAATACGGTAACATGTTTTATTTTCTTGTAACAAGTTGCACAAATAGTTGATCTGCATGCTGGCTGTCGTACGCCTGGGAGGTTTTCTACCGTTACCTCATTACCAAAAACGTGTTTTTAGTGAAAGGCCGGAATGCCAGGGATGTGTTTACGTGTTTTGTGTTTTTATTCATTCAGAATGGTCTCGGTTCTAGAGACAATGGTGGTGGGTTATGGAATGTGTTCAAATGTGATCTTTGTACATACCTAGGGTATGTACAAAGATCACATTTGAACACATTCCATAACCCACCACCATTGTGAACTGAATGAATAAAAACACGTAAACACATCCCTGGCATTCCGGCCTTTCACTAAAAACACGTTTTTGGTAATGAGGTAACAGTAGAAAACCTCCCAGGCGTACGACAGCCAGCTTGCAGATCAACTATTTGTGCAACTTGTTACAAGAAAATAAAACATGTTACTGTATTGTGCCGAATAAGACCACCCCCATTGTTCAAGACTCATTTGTGGAAAAAGAACATTGAATGTCAAAAAAATTGGTCTTATATTCAGCACAATACGGCCTATTGTGCTGAATTTAAGACCACATTTTTTTTCTCCAATGGAAATATCTAAAAAACAGGGATGTATTGTAATCAGGGATTAGAACATTTGACATTCAATGTTCTTTTTCCACAAATTAGTCTTGAAAAATGGGGGTGGTCTTATTCGGCACAATACGGTAACATGTTTTATTTTTTTGTAACAAGTTGCACAAATAGTTGATCTGCAAGCTGACTATGTCATACACCTGCAGTTTTGGGTGTCGTACACCTGGGAGGTTTTCTACTGTTGCCTCATTACCAAAAACGTGTTTTTATTGAAAGGCTGGAATGCCAGGGATGTTTTTACGTGTTTTGGGTTTTTATTCATTCAGAATGGTCTCTAGTCTGTACTGGAGACAATGGTGGCGGGTTATGAAAAATGTTTCATATCGTTGCTGTCCGGAGGAAACCTCATAACTCAATTTATTTTACTTTTCATAACTAAGTGCTATTGAACACCCTAAAAGTAGTAAAAAAAACGCATTGGACAAAACCCAATTCCATTGGACCCTCAAACTGTCTGCTAAAACGGCTAACTCCACCACCTCGCTTTGTCATGCAAGTAATTGACAATATCTAAAGTCACAACACCCACTTTGATGAGGCAGTATTGCATCGTTTAAAAATATGAGGTTTTCTTCATTTCCTGAAAAATGAGTTTGGAGTTGGGGTTTCCTCCGGACAGCAACGATATGTGAAATTGCTTTATATATTTTATGACATTTCTGAAAAAAGCACTACGTCTGTAATCCACTTAACCCTTAGAGCCAATGTCCAGGCTCTGCCATGAGCCATTGATTGCCATGGCCGGCACATGCTGGTCTAGTAGACGGCAAAGTCGTACTATATTTCTGACCCCCTCGGGGGTGTGTGTCATGTAGTCTGGTGGACACTGTAAAGTGTAAAATAATTAATGGAGATTGTTCAAAATAACAAATAAATAATTTGTATACATTCATGGTTTGGAAATAATGTTACACTATTATTATTATTATTAATTTAAATCACTAACTTGGGTTAAATGAACAACCCAGTGTATGGTTTATATGTAACCCAGTGATATGGTTGATTTCAATCACTAACTTGGGTTAAATGAACAACCCAGTGTATGGTTTATATGTAACCCAGTGATATGGTTAATTTCAATCACTAACTTGGGTTAAATTAACAACCCAGTGTATGGTTTATATGTAACCCAGTGATATGGTTAATTTCAATCACTAACTTGGGTTAAATGAACAACCCAGTGTATGGTTTATATGTAACCCAGTGATATGGTTGATTTCAATCACCAACTTGGGTTAAATGAACAACCCAGTGTATGGTTTATATTTAACCCAGTGATATGGTTAATTTCAAACACTAACTTGGGTTAAATTAACAACCCAGTGTATGGTTTATATTTAACCCAGCGATATGGTTGATTTCAATCACTAACTTGGGTTAAATGAACAACCCAGTGTATGGTTTATATTTAACCCAGCGATATGGTTAAATGAACAACCCAGTGTATGGTTTATATGCAACCCAGTGATATAGTTAATTTCAATCACTACATTGGGTTAAATAAACAACCCAACACATGAGTTGAAATGATCCAACTCAGCACATGGGCTAAGCTAACCCAGCATGTGTGTGGTCCAAAACGAAACCAGGGGCTGGGTTAAGGTTGGGCTATTTTTTAACCCAGTAGTTCTAAGTGTGTAGGGTCGAGTAAAACTAAAACACTAAAACATTCCAGGTGACTATAAAATGTGACTAAAACTAAATGAAAACTATTCAAGAGACTATGACTAAAACTAAAAATCTAAATTAGCTTCCAAAAACAACACTGAGTGAGGAGCATGGCTCGATCCCGGGCACCGCCAACTCAGCGCTACGAGTAGCATGGCGTAAAGGTCCCTGCACACTGGACGCGTCATTTAGGAATTTTTGTGGCGGTTTTCCGCATTGAAACGGCCGTAGACTTCCTACTGGTGTATAGCGCATTGAAACGGCCGTAGACTTCCTACTGGTGTACAGCGCATTGAAACGGCCGTAGACTTCCTACTGGTGTACAGCGCATTGAAACGGCCGTAGACTTCCTACTGGTGTATAGCGCATTGAAACGGCCGTAGACTTCCTACTGGTGTATAGCGCATTGAAACGGCCGTAGACTTCATCTCCTACTGGTGTATAGCGCATTGAAACGGCCGTAGACTTCATCTCCTACTGGTGTACAGCACATTGAAACGGCCATAGACTTCATCTCCTACTGGTGTACAGCGCATTGAAACGGCCGTAGACTTCATCTCCTACTGGTGTACAGCACATTGAAACGGCCGTAGACTTCATCTCCTACTGGTGTACAGCACATTGAAACGGCCGTAGACTTCATCTCCTACTGGTGTACAGCACATTGAAACGGCCGTAGACTTCATCTCCTACTGGTGTACAGCGCATTGAAACGGCCGTAGACTTCCTACTGGTGTATAGCGCATTGAAACGGCCGTAGACTTCCTACTGGTGTATAGCGCATTGAAACGGCCGTAGACTTCCTACTGGTGTACAGCGCATTGAAACGGCCGTAGACTTCCGGGTCCTCGGCCGACAATAAGCCATCTCCAACCTACATACGGTCATAGCCCGGGGCGGCGGTGGCTCAGGGGTAGAGTGGCTGGATGGTATAACCGCAAGGTTGCTAATTCGAACCCGGGCTGCCCCAGAGTTATTGTCGAAGTGTCCTTGAGCAAGACACTGAACCCCTAATTGATCCTGATGTGCAGGTTGGTGCCTTGCATGGTTTCCACCGCCATCGGTGTATGAATGTGTGTGTGAATGGGTGAATGTAATGCACAATCTATGTAAAGCGCCTTGGATAAAGGCGCTATATAAATGCACCATTTACCATTTACACCCCCAAATGCGTTTTGTGCCATCTCTCAATCTTTACTTGATCTACAAGTAGAGAGCTTGTAGATCTGTTACTTTCAAGAGAAGAGAAAATAACCCGCACCACTCACCTGCTCCAAAAGTTATACTTTATTGACGACGTTTCGAGCCAAGGCTCTTCTTCATCTGGTCAAAAAAGGTCAAAGTTTGACCAGATGATCATAAGAGCCTTGGCTCGAAACGTCGTCAATAAAGTATAACTCTCGGAGCAGATGAGTGTTGAGGGTTCTTTTCTCCTTTCTTGATGCTACTTTTGAACCCAGCACCTCTGTATTCTATTAGTTTGTTTTGTAAGATCTGTTACTTTCACAATATTTCAAGTCAAACTAAAATGTAAACGCCTCAACTCAGTCAGGTCAACCTGACTGCTTGTCAGGTTGGGGGGGGGGGGTGGTGTCACCCAGTTCAAATAGGATTACGTCGGGTGGTCGCATGCTGAAAAAAGGTTTGGAACCTACTGAAGTAGGGCTACAATTTACAAAAAAAGTATAGAAATATGGAGATACAAGGAATTCACCAGACAGCGACGATAAGGGGGGTGTGTGTGTGTGGGGGGGGGGGGGGGTGGTTATGTGTGAGTGAATAATTCAGCCTCTCTAACTGGGACGGAAGAGTGACGCGAGGAGGCGCACTGGATAATACAGTATAGTGCAGTGCCATCCCACGGCTGGGAAGAACACACTCCCCCCCCCACGTCACAGAGAGAGAGAGAGAGAGAGAGAGAGAGAGAGATGGAGGGATGGAAGGAAAATAAACAAGGTGAGAGGAGAAAGAGGAAGACAGCGGAAGAGGAAGTCATGCCTAATTCAGGCTCCATCACACCAGGGTGTCACGGACCCTAAAATAGCCACCCTATTTTCAGACGGCAACACCACCCTCGTACAACCAAGTATAAATCCTACGTCTCAAGAGGCGTTCGAGAGAGAGGCAAACCCAATGCAGGGAACCTAATGCAACGGAAGTCTT